>NW_015506181.1:18902-55222 GCF_001515645.1 Sinocyclocheilus grahami | reverse complement strand
CGCAAGTATAAAGCCCAATTTATACTTCTGCGTCAAACCTAATGCCTAGCCTACGCATAGACACACACCCTACGCCGTAGCCTGACGTGCACCTCTCCAAAAATCTAACAGCGCGTCAATTCTACGCAGACCACAAGCGCTGTGATTGGTCTGCAAGAAACCCTCCCTCCATATGTACTTGAGTTTCGTGTGTTTATGTGCACTTTAATATATTTTAATGTTACACCTTCTTACATAAAATAAAACAAAGCAAAGAACAAGTGTCTTATAATTTATTATACTACATAGCATTATACATCAGTTGTTGTCCGCAACAAACAATGTTGATCTGCTGTGGTACAAGTCCTTGTGCAGATTGAAAGTATACCATCATCTCCTGTTCCGTTGTTGTCTCCTTTTTGTAGTTTTAAATAATGATTTAATGATTTGATATTTATTTGCCGCCGTCACGGCTATAATGCTTCTCCGACGAGCCGCTTCTTCTTCGGCTTTTGCCGTGGTACTGCGGGTTACACCAGCAACATGACCGTGGACACTGCAGACTAGCGGTTTGCATGTGTACTGCACGTTGACGCGGACAACGATGCAGAAGTATAAATGAAAACTGACGCATAGCCTACAGCGTAAAGGCTACGGCGTAGGTCCGACGCAGAAGTATAAATCAGCCTTAAGGTAAGACACCAGTCCAGTCTGTGCTGAAACGCTACAATCAAACTATCAGGGGAGGGGCTATGTCTGTGTGACGTCAAACAGAAAGGCATCCGAGATCGGCTCAATTTGAGAAAGGGGAAATGATTTTAGTAGATAAAAAAAACACTGGGTGGATCTTTATCGTTATAGGGTGGTTGTGTACACACACTGCCAACACACATTTCAGTTCAAACAACTTGTAAAAGTGCATGTCGCATCCGATGACCCCTTTAAGCCCTGGTCATGTGTCACGACAACTAATTGTTGTTCTGTTCAACACAACACATACTATATATTCAGTATCAACTGAACCTGTTTTCCAAAAATGTAGTGACTTCAGTTCTCACTCTCAAAAGTAACCAAGTATAAACTGAACTTTATTTAGAATAAACCAAACCAGACCGGCCACCTTATTCTGCTGCTGTGTGAAGGCAGCCAGGGTCAGAGTTAGAGAGAGAATTTGAGACAAATTTTAGAAAATTACGTAGACTTACTCCTTAGATTCTGCTAAAATTGATGTTGGATTCACCACACAACCAACGCCTTTACCAATGGTTATTACAGGACCATTTTAGAGTCTATGGCAATTACAGCATTTCGGCTAGCCAGCTATTGGTTTATTCAAGGAAGAATAATTCAAGCCTTCATAGTGACCCTCACATCGGTGAGCTCTTTCCATGGTGGCCTGACTCAACTGAACAGCCTCTCATTAAGGGTCCATGTCTGCTTCTCCAACTCCCTATTACAGTCCCCGTAACATTTCCATATAGAAAGACCAAATGGCAATGGCCAGACAACTACCCCGTGACTGGACACCTGTCATAGAAAAACTGATACTGACAACCCAAACTTAAACACAAACACAGAAGCTAAAATGTTATTAAGCATGATGTTGACACATCTGGAGGTTAATGAAAACTTCCGCATGTATTCAAGTACTCCACACAGTTAATTGTTCCAGGATACAATAGCAGCACATCAGCCAGCAACGACCTTGGCACATCCAACAGCCCAGTAATGGTTGCTGGACATGTGAAGTATCTATTTTGGGAAACAAGACGTGTCAACACTATCTTTAAGTGTTCTTGACTCTAACCCAACATACCTCCAATCAATCTTTTGTCCAAAAAGTTTTCAGTTTTGCAGTCTCTGGATGTGCTGGAGGGGTTGGTTTAAAACAGGAGGAAAATGAAAACAAAGCTAAACAAAACATTAGCTTAAATTTTTTAATTCATCTTTTAAAACTGACCTGGACAATGTTGACTTTTCCAAAATACTCATTTAAGTTTCTCCTAATATAGCAGGTCTAAGGAAATAAAAGTAATAGCCTAAATAAAAATAAATCATTGACACAGGTACAAAACTACTACAAAGAATATTTCTAGGTGTATTAAAATCAAGAACAAAAATAAACTCCATGTATCTGGTTAACAATTTCAAGGTTGCTAGAGAATACATATATGTAATCGCACGTCTCATTATCTTAAAACTGTACTCAGCTGGCCTTGTTTATAAAACAAGAGCAAAACAAACATCTGTGTAAAAATTTGTACACCATCTAGTTTCATCTAGCTTGATAGAATGTATTCTATCTTGCTTGTGTTTCATAAGATCCACTCAAGTGTTTATATGAACATGCCAAACAGCTCCTAGGATGAATGAACATGTATGTTTTGAGGATATGTGGGTCCTCTTTTAACTTGGGTGGGCATGGTCACATGTGTGTAGCAGCCCTGTGTTTAAAGACGATGTAACATTGTGTAACCCTACAGAGAGATGGATGATGCTCTACACAGCTGCGCTTTTCCTAGTTTAGCAAAAAAACAAACAAATAAATAAATCCTATGCTGGCTGCTATGAATGAAGAATACTGAAATCCATGTGTAGCAAGCAAATACACATCCGATTAAAAGAGCTCTTCAAAAACGTCTTAACTGTTGAGTAGGTGGTGAGCAGGTAGTGTACCAACAGTGTACTATCCCCCCAACCTCCTCCTGGCTTCTGCTTTAACCACATTAATAACGTGCAAGATAAGACAACAACACATATTCATAAATCATACAGTACACTGATTTTCATTATTAATATTGTGCAGATAAATCATCCTTGTGCTTCACTGACTTTTATGTGATTTGTGAATGTTGAAATCATGAGCTTAGCTTTTTATTTTCTGTGCTTGTAACAGATGGTCTATGAGATCCTTTTATAGGAGACACTTCTACATGCGCAGTCTACTGGTTTGAGTCATTTTTGGTTTTATTCTGTAAATCCGGTTGTTATAGTTAGACAATAGGCTAACCCAAACATATCTACGCAACTGTTGGGATTCAACGTAACAAATGTATGGAAAGCGATAAGACAACAACACATATTCATAAATCATACAGTACACTGATTTTCATTATTAATATTGTGCAGATAAATCATCCTTGTGCTTCACTGACTTTTATGTGATTTGTGAATGTTGAAATCATGAGCTTAGCTTTTTATTTTCTGTGCTTGTAACAGATGGTCTATGAGATCCTTTTATAGGAGACACTTCTATATGCGCAGTCTACTGGTTTGAGTCATTTTTGGTTTTATTCTGTAAATCCGGTTGTTATAGTTAGACAATAGGCTAACCCAAACATATCTACGCAACTGTTGGGATTCAACGTAACACATGTATGGAAAGCGACAGTAGTGTATTTTACTATATATAGGAGCTCTGTAAATGAGCATCAAGTTTTTCCAGCACCACCTCTCCACTCAAGACAGAAGCTCAGCGGAAGACCACATCAGAGAGGAGGTAGATTACCTCACCAGACGGCAAAACCCAAACTCCTGAGGGCTCTGGGTAAAACCACAGCAGAACTCATTATGGGAACACTGTCTGGTTTGCTTCTGGTTCTTGAATCAGACACAAAGTAAGAGATTAGACTGTCAAAATCTTTGGTATAATTATGTAGGAAATCTTCAGTGTCACTTTTGATTAGGAGTGAACCGATATGGAATTTCAGGGCCGATAACGATAACCGATAATTCACAGATCATTGTAACCGATAAAGACACAAGCTATGTTTCCATTACACTATTTTAATGCGCATTTTGAAATATTGCATGAGAAACGAGTGATGGAAATGCCAAATTTCGAATAAAAAGTTTTTATGCTCGCTTGAGGTGGTTTTTGACTTGTGCGAAAAAGGGTTGCTGTGAATAATGGGGGATGGAAATGCATTTTGTGAATAAATTCCTCCAAGCGCATCAAAAAAGTCATGTGACTTTGACCTATGGGACGGCAAAACCTGACTAACCAGCGGACCGATCTCATTCACAGCATCTGAAATGTTGTTATGGTAATTCGGAAATGCACGAGCAAAGTCTGTCATCAAAGTATTTCTGTATAATTGCCTCCCAGAAATGTCTTACACGACTGCGTTTCCAAAAAGCAGCATCCACCTCCGAAAGCAATGACTGCAATCATTGTGTTTCGTCGGCTCGCTGTGAGGCGCAAGTAATTTATTATATATGAAAATTATTATATTTTTATAATATACTTTTCTTAGTGATTTATAGTGCCAGTTTATGAGGAAGCGACGATTTAGTTCTCTTTGACTGATTGGATGGAAACTATGCTTGTTCGCAAAGGTTTTATGCGATATTCCAGTTTTGCTTTCAGTTTTGCTTACTTTGGATGGAAAGCGGGCTACAGACAACTTACGTTTTGACTTTTAACCCTTACTATGGAGCTGTAATCTAATGAATTGAGAACCACTCAGTAGAACCAGTCTAACTAAATTACAGATATTAAGCTGATTCAATCCTATTATATTCTATCTATATAGTATTTACGATTATCAAAATGAATCACTAAAACATTAGAATAATAAACAATCAAGCATATGTAACAATGAAACAACAAATACAACCAAAAACATGTAACAAACATAAAACAGCAAACAACCACACACACACAGTATCAACTCTTCAGACATGGTGTAATATTTAGACAGGCAATTAAGACAAATTGGTGCAGTGGTGGTGTAAGCGTTACGTGTCTGTGCACATAAACATACTTGACCTTGATTACAGACACTAAATTTTCATCACTGAGACTTCCATAATCAAAATAGGATTAAAAAAACACATAACAGGGACAGTGCTAGGTAGTATCACTACATGTAATCTAGATTATGTTATCATTCCAAAAAAGGAATACTTGTAATTAGATGATATTATGATTTAAAATACTCATAATCAGATTATAGTTTTTTGGGGGGGATTATATGATTACATTCACACAATGGTAGTAATCTGTTCATAACTTCTTGATTCACTCCAGTTTTTTTTCTTTTCGTTTATATAAGAACCTACCACTTACATACATTCGGACGGTCTTCCAGTTTTTGTGTAATTTCACACACCATCCACTAGTCAGGTGGCGACATTACACAGAAAATTGAGACATTTTAATTTGTATTTGAATAATCACTCAATGATTTAATGAGTTATTGAACTAAAATATAGTACATATATTTCACTGGAAAAAAACAAAACAAAAAAACAATAATAATTTGACCGCCAAGCGAGCAGCACCGGAGGGTTAATCATGAAACTGGCATATTGTTACTTATAGGGATAGTTCACCCAAAAATTGACGTTGAACGTGCATGAGCTGTGTCTTGTTTACGAGTGGAGGACAGCTTGCGCATGCATCATTTGCATGCAGAGGAAAGCACGTGCAAGCATCGTGATCCTCTTCACAATGGCGGCAACCTGCAGCAGGTGGGATTTGGAGAAGAATTGTTAAATAAAGTTATTTTTGTTTTCTTTGTGCACAAAAATATCCTTAGTACATTCTGTGCCTTGAACATGGTAGTACCTTTGCTGCCTATGGAGGGTCAGAAAGCTCTCGGAATTCACAAAAATATCTTAATTTGTGTTTAGAAAATGAACAAAGGCCTTACTTGTTTGGAACGACATGAGGGCGAGTAATTAATGACAGAAGTTTCATTTTTGGGTGAACTAACCCTTTATGGCAGATTACATGTGACATGTTAGCTTGGCTAAAAACACTCCTAGTCACACATAAAATTTAAACAGATTCTCTGTTGCGTGCAAATATAACTAAACTAAATATCGAACAAAGTTTTGGTAAAAATTATCAACAATGTCATTACAATTTATTTTCGGCCAATAATTTATCAATCATATAACATGCACCCCTACGTATGATGATTTTGGAATATTATTCAGGTCAGAGCCACGGCCTTGTGGGCAGCACTCTGAAATACTTCATAGCCTGAACCAGGTTTGAGCCCCGGATGAGGTCCTTTCCTGATCCTGTCCAATTTTCTCCTCTCCCATTGCTTCCTGTCTCTCTCATACTGTCCTTTTTAAGGTAAAAGCTCAAAAATATTACTTTAAAATGAAGGAAAAAAAATATTGTCTCAGTGCTTTTGTCAGTAAAAGACCTTAAAAATATGGAACGCATACAAATAAGGAAACAAACACTCCTTTGACCCACACATAAACGCACACACAAAAACACAAACAAACATTATTTTTAGAATGGAATGCTTAAATTGTGATAAGTCAACCAATATTGGCATCAAAATAAGTACACATGCACACCACTGACTTAAAGAGACACTTCCAACTTTTTAAGTCTTTTTTTTACTAAATGGAGTTGTCAGGAGGACCATGGTTCTTCTGGTGATCAGCTATGGGCTGTAAAATGAAGCAGCTTCTAAATCAGATACTAAAAAAGTTTTAAAGCAATGCCAATGCTTCAAACTTATAGTTTTGAATTTACTGAACAATAAAAAAATAAATTAAAAAAACTGGTGCAAAATTGTCATCTGCCTGTTTAATCATCACAAGACCACTAAATAATTATGTAATTATGTATGTTTCGTATTAAAAAATGACTATTTTAGGTAAAAAAATAAAATAAATTATTAAACAAAAATTAATAATAAAATAATTCATGCATGGTGTTCCGTGTGAGTTTTACACCTTTTAAAAGAGTGTGAAAATTCTACAAACCCATAGCACAGGAAAACGATTGGAACACATAACTGACAGCTATGTATTAACCATAATTACAAGCACAGAACTTCAACTGACCAGTGTTGTTCATCTGACACTTTCCTATCATCAAAATCCTAAAAAGAACCTTTGATGACCCCTTTGGCTAGTGCACCCAACAGTTCCCACGTGAGGACAAACTGACTTCAACTCTGCCCTCTGCTGTCCTACAGTAGAATTAACCACATTTCTACAAATATTTGATTCTGATCCTGAGACGCTTTAAAGAAATAAATCTGAAAGGCAAAAGGATAGGAAATACACAGACAAAGGCTACACTATTTTTAACCAGGTATCTTACTTTTGAAACGTTATGCAAAATCATTATGTAATAACCATACTTCATGAACACTAACAAAATAAATGTTAAGGTACAGTGGGAAAGCAAAATAAGTAAATAAATAAATCAAAACACACCTCCTGCACAAAACAGCTGTGAGAAATGATTTTGCCCAAAAATGCACAAAGTTAAAATCTTATAAAATATATTTATGCAAAATACTTGCAGTTCCCCAAATCAATTTGATTATTCATTATTATTATTATTATTGCCTGTAAGGATCAAAAGAAAGCATGACCACAGATCAAAGTGATAGGAACTACCATATTATGCAGGCACTCACAAGGGACACCATACCCTTCATTAAAACTGACATCACACAAGGAGGGAGGGAGATTTTGGGTGCTGCTGGAGAAGCAAATTTGGTATAAATAGCAGAATCCACTCTTGTGAACAGGACTTCCACGGACTGACTGGAAACTTACAAATATACAGATTGGCCGGGACAGCTGCCCGACCACCTCTGACTTCTGGAGCTCCAGCCTGCTGGTGGGTACAGCTGCTCTATAGCCCTCTGCTCCAGCTTAATGCTGCTGGGGGAGCATGTGGTACTGCTGGAATGGGTGGGAGATGATGATGATCTTTTAGATGCTGCATTGTATGTGTGTCAGTGAGTTCCTGGGCCATAATTAATAAGAATGCAATTTGAATGGGGAGGCTTTCTGGTTGATTAGACATGAATATGATACTTATTTTCAGTAATTTGGTTTTTATGTTGATTTTATGCAGATATACTGAAATTGCATTCTTGTTAATAATGCCCATTTTAAGTGTTATGAGAGGGAGACGTTTGTCCTTTCTTTGTCACTTATTCATTATTGTTTTCATTTTATAACTTCTTTACAGGCTTAGCTTCAAACAATGGACCTCAGAGTAACAAGCATTCTTCTCCTCCTTGTGGTACTGGCTGAGGCCACCCCTGAAAGATACTATCATGTGAAGAAACAGTCTTATCCTACAAAATCTCACAGTGAGTTTACTTTTGGTTTATATGCAATTCCTGTATTTCATCACTGTAATGTTTTGTCATGTGGAATGCTTCAGAATATTTATATCGGATAACAGCAGCAGGTGCAACATTAAGACACTAAGCTACACTAAGGGAGCTTGGCTTGCCAAAAATACATGCATACATATATGCAAATAACTAATCAGGTTGAAAAATTAGATTAGCCTCTTTGCCACAAGGGTATCTCAGCCACTCAGATAATCTGTATTTACACAAATATGGATCTATCTACAGTCAACAAATATATCAAACATCACTTTAGATATCCAACTCCTCTTTAATTTGCATGCAATGCCCAGAATACATTAACTTTAAATAAAGTCCTAGTGCAATGAGCATAACTACAAATACGGTTAGTTAATTACTCTTCATTTGGTATACACCACAGCATATGCAATCTACTACTTTAGAAAATAGTTCAATCTCCAAAACAGATGTAACCACATTATACAACAGGCATGCCCAAAATAAGCCATTGTGGTGTTAAATTATACCATTAGTTTCTGGACAAGCACTCTTTCAAATTGAAAAAAAGGGCTGTTCCCTGTGTTTTCTGTGGTGGTCAAACAATCCAACTCAACTGTGAAGTACCTACGACTACATAAAATTTATTAAACAGGATATCTTATGCCAAAATATACTTGTGCAGGTGATTTTATATCATGATAATCATCATAATAGACGTACATAGCACACATTTAAAAGTTAACGTTTAGCTCAAGTACAAGCAGATACTGACCATCTGTGTCTCTTATCACTTCTCTAACCAAAGGGTATCACAAATTACAAACATTATAACACACGCATTTGTTCACTATATTAGTGAAGACTAATATAATCTCATAGACTTCCACTATGAAACGTTCCACATTCCTTCCACGTTTTTTATGTCAGGTTAATGACATTTTCAAATGCCTAACTTGACCCCCGACCTCATAGACAACTCTCACACAAACTGTGCAAAACACTAGATATTAAAATATTAACATGATTTGGCTGAAGGATAAGACTTTTTAACTAGTGAGTGCAGCTTAGTAGTATGTACTCAACAGGTTTTTACTATATTAGAGAGAGTATTTTTAAATCGTGAAGACATTTTGGACTTCACAAGTAGTCAAACCTGTACAAACACACACAAAAATGTACATACAATATATTAGAGCTCTTTAAAATAAACTTTAATATCTTTCTTTATTCTAAAATATTTATTTTAAGATTACATATGTGACTAAATCATCAGTGAGATGAAAAAATCTGAACAATTTCTTAAGAACATCAAGCAGGAAAATTTAGCTTGTCAAATTTCTGAGACTTAAAATCTGTTATTAACCAAAGGGTATCACAAATTACAAACATTATAACACACGCATTTGTTCACTATATTAGTGAAGACTAATATAATCTCATAGACTTCCACTATGAAACGTTCCACATTCCTTCCACGTTTTTTATGTCAGGTTAATGACATTTTCAAATGCCTAACTTGACCCCCGGCCTCATAGACAACTCTCACACAAACTGTGCAAAACACTAGATATTAAAATATTAACATGATTTGGCTGAAGGATAAGACTTTTTAACTAGTGAGTGCAGCTTAGTAGTATGTACTCAAGTTTTTACTATATTAGAGAGAGTATTTTTAAATCGTGAAGACATTTTGGACTTCACAAGTAGTCAAACCTGTACAAACACACACAAAAATGTACATACAATATATTAGAGCTCTTTAAAATAAACTTTAATATATTTCTTTATTCTAAAATATTTATTTTAAGATTACATATGTGACTAAATCATCAGTGAGATGAAAAAATCTGAACAATTTCTTAAGAACATCAAGCAGGAAAATTTAGCTTGTCAAATTTCTGAGACTTAAAATCTGTTATTGAGCCAAAAGTGTATGTTATGGAAAGTCTTACATGCAATTCAATATTTTCAGATTTTTTCTTAAATGAAGTGATGTAAGTTTGCATCTAAATTATATTATATTTGTATCTTATTTTTAGCTGTTGCTGGTGAACCTGGTATTCCAGGTTCCCCAGGTGAACCTGGCCCCCCCGGCCCACCTGGTCAAGCAGGAATTCCTGGAACGAGCGGCATTGGACACCCCGGTCCAACTGGTCCACCTGGACCACCTGGTCCAGCAGGCTACTCCTCACCTGGTAAACCTGGAGGCCCAGGTTCACCTGGAAAACCAGGCGCACCTGGAATTTCAGGCGAGAAGGGACATCTAGGGCCTGTAGGACGTCAAGGTGCAAGAGGAGCGCCAGGATCACCTGGAAGCCCTGGACCTGCTGGCATTTCTTCTCCTGGAAAGCCTGGACCACACGGTTTTCCAGGAGCAATGGGCCCACGTGGAGAACCTGGCCTAAAGGGTCATCCTGGAATTCCTGGACAGCCAGGCCTGAAAGGAGAACCTGGCCATGGTATTCCAGGAGCACCTGGTGGCAGAGGTCCAATGGGCCCTCAGGGGCCTCCTGGTCAGTCAGGTCAGCCTGGAATTGGAAAACCTGGACCAAATGGATTTCCTGGAGAGCCTGGAAAGCCAGGAATGCCAGGTAGGGATGGGTCACCAGGTCCTATGGGCACACCAGGCCCAAAGGGTCATACAGGGGCACCTGGAGTAGGAGCATCAGGAAATCCAGGGCAAAATGGCGCTCCAGGTTTGCCTGGGTCAATGGGACAAAAAGGTCCTCAAGGACCCGCAGGACAGCCAGGCGCTCCAGGTCTGCCAGGTACTGGCAAACCTGGATCATCTGGACTCCCAGGAGACCGGGGAGTGCCCGGAACTCCAGGTACAACAGGCCAAAAGGGAGAATCAGGGCCAATGGGTCACACTGGTCAGACAGGTGCTATTGGCCCAATAGGTCCGCCTGGTCCTCAGGGTGCTAGGGGATTCCAGGGAGAAGCAGGTCCACAGGGAGCTAAAGGTGACATTGGTCTGGTTGGCGCACCAGGTCCAAGGGGTGCAAAGGGTGAGCAAGGTGCACACGGCTTCTCAGGAAAACCTGGTGTTCCAGGCGCAGCAGGTCCACCAGGTCCAATGGGTCATATGGGGCATCAGGGTTCCAAGGGCGAATCAGGATTTACCGGTGCACCAGGTATCCCAGGTAGCAAGGGGCCACCAGGAGAAAAGGGACATCCAGGACTTCAAGGGTCACAAGGTGGAAGGGGTGAAAATGGTATCCCTGGAGCAAGAGGACCAACAGGCCCAGTAGGACCTGCTGGTACACCAGGGTTTAAGGGTCATCCAGGACTTCCAGGCCCCCCTGGCCCAGCAGGGCTCACAGCCAAGGGAATTTCTGGACCCCAGGGTCCTCCTGGTATCCCTGGTGGCAGAGGTCATGATGGTCTCCCAGGTCCACAAGGACCTCCTGGGCCTCCTGGACCCCCAGGTGAGATTATTTATCACCATGAGAAAAGCATGCCAATTAAATCCCATGAGATGGTAATGCCTGTTAGTCACGAGATGATGAAGGCACCCATGTCAGCATTCACAGCTCTTCTTACCACAGCTTATCCTAATGCTGGAACACCAATTGCATTCAATCAGGTTGTTTACAATGGAGAGAACCACTATGATCCCAGCACTGGCATATTCACCTGTCAGGTTCCAGGACTTTACTACTTTTCTTTCCATATGCATGTCAATGGAGCAAATGCATTGGTAGCACTTTACAAAAACAGAGATCCAGTCCTGTTCTCTTATGATGAGTACAACAAAGGTTTCCTTGACCAGATGTCTGGCAGTACTGTCCTCATGCTGGATTCCCATGACACAGTGTACATCCAGGTTCCAGATGACCAGTCCAATGGCATTTATGCTGATGATAATGTTCACTGTTCTTTCTCTGGCTTCTTGATTGCCTCAACGTGATAAACACACTCAAGAAAACCTCAATCTTTCTATTTCAAAAATTGTCTGCCTTTATACTAATTTTCTCATTGCCCCAAGAGTCATGCAGAATGGAAAAGGATGACTAATTTAGAAAACATGTCTGTAGTTTGTGGATTTACATAAAGACCTATTTGTATGGAAATATTTTGATAATCTCAATTATTATGGAACACCAATAAAAATTATCCAAGAAATTAGACAATGGACCTTCTGCATTTGCCTAAAGCCTGAACTGATGGTTATGTATTAAAATGGTGCTATGTGTTTACCTTTTTCCTGTGCTCACATTTTAGCAAAAGGTTCCTGAGTTTAGTATGACACAATGGTCTCTTTACGAGACATTAAGTGAGCCAGGTTTTGATATAAATGGATTCCAAAGTGAATAATAATTGTTTGTTCTGTTTTGTTTGTTCATTTAACTCTGTAATATCTCACAAGGTGTGCATTATAAAAACCAACACAAATAAAGTTTTAGCGCCAGTGCTGCTGTTTGTTTATGACTGTGGTAAAAGGTTAATGCTTTCCAAAGGAAATCCTCAGTACAAAGACCTTTACGGTCTGAAACATATCTTATCCTGACTTCAAACTTTTTAAAAAAAAAAAAAAAAAAAAAAAATCTTAGGCTAACTAATTAAAACATTCAAAATGTTATGCAGATAGGTCAAAGACTGTGTTCTGTTTGATATACACACATTGGATTTTTACAGACATTATATAATATCAAAATTAAATTACACTTTGAAATGCTGATTGTAACGAGTGTATAAGAGAGATATAAGCGAGTAATTTCTACATACCCCGAAATGCAGATGTGTTGTAGTTATGGTCAATGGCAGCAACAATGTCTTTCCAAAAGTCAGATGTGATTTCAGCTCCTCGCTAGGGTTAAAAAAATGATAAATAAAAACATTAAGAAATGACAATATACGCTGTGTTAGGTAAACATTCACTCTACGCCTAATTAACAAATGCTACTTCTGATCTACAATAGAAATATCGAATTTTTGAAAAGCACTGATTTATTTTTACCTTATTCAACATATCCACCACTCCGGCACAGAGAAGAGCACCAGGGAGGTCAAAATAGTTGTCATAAAAATAGTATTTTGCTGCAACAAATGAGTGCACTAAATCACATATTAAAGCAAGGATAATATGAGTTATTAGATAATATGAGGATAATACAAATATTAAACTCTAAATAAATACCACATCACAAAAACATGAATCAGAAGATTTAATAAACTAATGAATGTTATACTGACATTGGAAATTATAAAATGAACTATCTTCAAGAACACATCCTTACCAGATCGTGTGTACGAGGTATTGAGGCTATTAAAATGCTTCCATTCTCTTTTTGGACCATAATGCTTTATGATGTCGTCAGTACTAAGGTCTTTAGAGCCATGAGTTGCTCTACAAATAAATATGTTTTAAACAGATTAACAACTTAATATAACAGGTTAAGAGAAGTTTATATATTTCTTTATGTACAATTAATCTTTTTCCACAAAAAGGAGCAATAAAATGTACTGCTCAGTAATCATTCTCTCTCTCACACACACACACACACACACACACACACACACACACACGTCATTCTGAAACTGACTTACCGCAAGACAGTACCGTCCTCTGCCAACTTGACCAGGTTGCCCTCCTCAAGATCCACAGTACTAAGGTCTTTAGAGCCATGAGTTGCTCTACAAATAAATATGTTTTAAACAGATTAACAACTTAATATAACAGGTTAAGAGAAGTTTATATATTTCTTTATGTACAATTAATCTTTTTCCACAAAAAGGAGCAATAAAATGTACTGCTCAGTAATCATTCTCTCTCTCACACACACACACACACACACACACACACGTCATACTGAAACTGACTTACCGCAAGACAGTACCGTCCTCTGCCAACTTGACCAGGTTGCCCTCCTCGAGATCCACCACAAGACCTTTAAAACTGGTCACATGACAACAAGCAACTGTGTTTGTGTACTAGAGAGATAAACAGGCTCATACTAGGACAGCAACTTATTTCTTTGTTAAGAAAACTGACACTATTATAGATATATTAATTTAATTTCATCATCTGTATTAATGACAAGAATACCTGCTTGAAACAAGATTCAGTTTGTTAACAATAAGTAGGGCTGGCAGTGTGGCATATAAAGTGCCTATTGTTAGAGATTTTGTTATATATATGTACATTTTCCAATACAGCATGTGCATGATGCCCTCAATATCCTTCATGTGGAGCCTAATAAACATGCTGCTGCCAATATATTTTAATGTTAATTAAACAGCAAAATAAAGGGAAAATTATTCGCTGCCCTTGACTGAATAACCTTTGGATCGATCTAATAAGATTTAATTTATATTTAAATAATACAGTGAAAACTACGCAGAGTTTTATTTTGACATTTGATAATTCCATTTCTGTAGCATTTCTTAATAGACGTTAAATAAACCTATTGTAACTTTAAACTGTGTTTATTTAATTTGTATCATTGTTCCATTGTATTTGTCCTATTAATTTTAATTTGCATATTTTAACAGCAAAAATGAAATAAGAAATGTACGATGTCATGCTGTACTGTATTAATGACAAGAATACCTGCTTGAAACAAGATTCAGTTTGTTAACAATAAGTAGGGCTGGCAGTGTGGCATATAAAGTGCCTATTGTTAGAGATTTTGTTATATATATGTAAATTTTCCAATACAGCATGTGCATGATGCCCTCAATATCCTTCATGTGGAGCCTAATAAACATGCTGCTGCCAATATATTTTAATGTTAATTAAACAGCAAAATAAAGGGAAAATTATTCGCTGCCCTTGACTGAATAACCTTTGGATCGATCTAATAAGATTTAATTTATATTTAAATAATACAGTGAAAACTATGCAGAGTTTTATTTTGACATTTGATAATTCCATTTCTGTAGCATTTCTTAATAGATGTTAAATAAACCTATTGTAACTTTAAACTGTGTTTATTTAATTTGTATCATTGTTCCATTGTATTTGTCCTATTAATTTTAATTTGCATATTTTAACAGCAAAAATGAAATAAGAAATGTACGATGTCATGCTGTAAATAGTTATTTAGTACTGTAAAATGCTTTAAATATTTATTAAAGATGATGAACTGCTTCCAGAGTCTTTCAGCATGAACATCTGCATCTGTTTGTTTTGAGTATACTGTATATGGGCATTGGTAATGACGAATCTGGTTCCATGCAGGTCTTCCCAATTATTGTACTAATAAAACTGTCTTCTCACCAGAAATCCCAAGTAGCAGGTGTTAAATGAAGCAGATCTTTATCATAGCCCTTGTGCTCCACCAGATACCGTGCAAAACTCTCATAGATCAGCTGCACACAGACAGAAGAAGAAATACATGTAAGCTACTAAGTGAAGGTACAGTAACATGGAGATGTCAGGCCTGACCATAAATGAAGCTTCATCTCGAGCTAATACAGTTACGCTTTATCTAGCTGCCCATAAACTACGAAAATCAACGCAAAAGGTGTTTGCATGAACATCCTCCTGGAACGACAGATAAAGGACACACCTCTCGCCTTCTCAATGTGTTCTCACAAGGCCTGCCGAATAGATCAGCGCATCAACACTGGTTCGCTTCAGGTCCAGTAATGTAAAGCAGACAGAGCCAATCATGCATTTCATTTGCGCCATTGTGTAAGCCCTAGCCTATTATGCGTTTGAGGTCGGTTGGTTGTGTCATGATCTGCATGATATAGTGCGACTCACCCTGGAGGTCTCCTTCAAATTGTATCGACAGAGCGTGTGGTCCAAGTCAAAGCCTATCACATCACACTCCGACAGCGAGAAGTATTCGCTCATCGTTTAGCCTTTGGAAGGAATGGGAGATGTGAACTGTAAAGACTACAGGATTGCAATATCTCGCAGTGACAGCGATGACTTCAAGCTGTCGATGCAGCTCGCTCGGTGGCGGGATTCTGCGATGTATTTGTCTCTTCTGCAACACGTGGGATAGCGGCGACAACAAATGTCACAAAAGACTACGAGCCGTGTTTCTACGGAGACGTTACAGCGAAAGCGCAGGCATCCACAGAACTCGGCATGCGACGCGGAAATACTACGGTGCCGGTTGTACTGTAACACTGCATACGAGCAACGCGGATTTTGGATCATGCTTGTACGAACGTAAGAATATGTGAATATTCGCGCATTTCCGGGTGCTGTTACCGTAATAACGCGATCAAAACGGACTGGCACACATCACCCTGTTGAAAAAAACAGCATATGCTGGTTAGGTATGTTTTGATGCTGGTTTATACTGGTCATGTGCTGGCAAAGGACCAGCATAAACCAGCAAAGGACCATCTTAAACCAGCAAAAGGACCAGCATAAACCAGCAAAGGACCAGCATAAACCAGCAAAGGACCAGCAAAAGGACCACCATAAACCAGCAAAGGACCAGCAAAAGGACCACCATAAACCAGCAAAGGACCAGCAAAAGGACCACCATAAACCAGCAAAGGACCAGCAAAAGGACCAGCATAAACCTGCAAAGGACCAGCTTAAACCAGCAAAGGACCATCTTAAAGCATCCCAGCGTTGAAACATACCTAACCAGCATATGCTGTTTTTTTCAACAGGGCACTTCATTATCGAACATTGTCATGCCTGGGTGAAGCTGCGAAATAAATCATTATTCTCAGAATAAAGTTTTCCGGTCATTGATTACAAAAACAAAGTGTGTGAGTCTGTGTGTGTTTGTTATTTTTGTGTGCATTGTTATATTTAATGCACCTTTAAAAACTGACCTAAATCGAGTAGAGCATGCAACAGGTTAACTTCACATCTCTATGTGAATTTAACTTACATCTGTGCATTTCCTTAAAATTCTTCTTTTATATTCCACAGAAGAAAGTCAGTCCCACAGTAAAATATGACAGAATTTTAATTTGTGGGTGAACCATCCCTTTAACATGAATTCCTGGAGGATTTTCTTCTGTTTGGGTACAGATCCAATAATTGTTGTCCAGAAAATCCATAGAAAAAAATCCCTCAAAACCGTCTGAAACTCCTTAAATATCTTTGTAATACATTTGCTTTATTTTAAAAAGTTTATAAACTAAGTTTATAAACCTTAAATTAATGTGTGTAGATAACTTTGTATAAGAAACCAGAAAATGTGAATATTAGTAACTCAATTTGACAAGTTAAAAATTAGTTCAGCAATCTTAGAGATTTAAGTACTGTCACATAATAAATTAAGTTTAGCAGAAGTCTCAGTTACCAAAAATCTTTTGAGTATTCTTTAATTATTCTCTTTACTTCCTGTATTCTCAGTCACAAGATCGATTGCAAGATATTATCTCATCTTAAGAGTGATCATATTAACCAAATCAATAGTATGATGTTTATAATACTGTTACATTTTTAAAGGGGTCATATGATGCGATTTCAAGTTTTCCTTTTTCTTTGGAGTGTTACAAGCTCTTGGTGCATAAAGAAGATCTGTAAAGTTGCAAAGACTAAAGTCTCAAATCCAAAGAGATATTCTTTATAAAAGTTAAGAGTCAACCACGCCTACCTAAAACGGCTCGTTCTAACACGCCCCCACATATCTACGTCACGATGTGGGAAGATTTGCATAATACCGCCCAAATGTTCACGCAAAGAAAGAAGGCGTAACTTTTATTCTCGCTGTAGTATTGTTGCCGCCGCCACCGCCGATGCAGCACATTTTATGGAGGATTGTTTCCTGGAAGAGTAGACTACAATGTTCTACAATGTTCTGTTCTGACTCACAGACTGTAAGTACGTTTTTTATATTTAAAGAATTTGCCACTGACGATTCAAACGCGAGTTTTGAGCAGTGTAGAGTAGCACTTGTTTGTCATTTCTCCGATCACAAATGCAGACATGGTTTTATGTTTACGTGGCGCGATGCAACGCAATACGTAAAAAGACAGTATAAGTCATTATAATCCATAATTATGTTGCATGGATGCAACAAATGCCTCGTTTATAATGGTTTTAATATTTTTGTCTCGTCGCTCCGGCCTGACAGGGCATCATCACAATATGGGGCGTAACATTTCCATCACACTCTTGAGGTATTCGGCCAATCACAACGCACTGGATAGCTGGCAAATCAGATCACACCTCACTTTTCAGACCCATGAGCTTTGTAAAAATCGGCGCGTTTCAGAAAGGCGGGGCATAGAGGAGAAACAATAATGTACAGTATGTGGAAAATAATGTTTTTTTAACCTTAAACCGCATAAACACATTTCATTACACCAAATACACAAAATAATGTTCTTTTTAGCAGCATCATATGACCCCTTTAATACAACATTTAATACATTTATTGCATTTTTATATTGCTGCATCAAGTGTGGATTAATGATCTAATATGAAGTCAGATCAATTTGAAAAAAGCAGCCCATTCATATTACTTATGCAACACATAATAACAGTGATTTCTTGTAAAACAAACAAGCATTACACTGAAAAACTGTTAGATGAATATATATACAGTATATATATATATGATGTTCCACTTACCTAAAGGGAAACAATATACACCATAATGCTGACTTTAAACAAAACAATTTTAGGGAAGTTACATCAATTTATGGAGTTGACTTCGTTGTTCTTTTAACAATTTAACAGCATTTAAGTTGATTTTGAAAAAAAGAGTGAATGAAACTAAAGAGGACAAAAACTGCATAAGTAGGGGGAAAGAAGGAAAATTCTATCAAGATTGCCCCACCTCAGTGGTAATGGTACTGAAACAAATCAGTGTACCTTAATTGGGGTTTTCTGAGTAATAAAGGCATAGTACCTATAGTAGCCTACAGTTTTGTTTTTTTACAATTAAGTTGTACAAATTGGTGCAGGTGTATTGAAAGAGTCTGCTTTTGACATTTGATTCAAATTAGTTATTTTTCCGTGTTTTCGTTTAGCTTACTAGCTTGAATGTAAACTGAATTAATCATTGCGTAATATGTGGCCAGCATTAGAGAGAGTCCTGGCCTGAGGGCGTGTTGAAGAAACAACCTGTCTCAGAATCCAGTATCTGTTCTTGCAGGGCGATTTCTGTTATGAGCTCGCCTAAAACATTTAGCATTCTCATGGACTTACTTAAAACTTAAGGTAAGTGTTATCGGTCCGAGGAGCGCAGAATTATCTTGAACTTTGTCAGGGGAATGTGACCAGGAAATGCGAACAGATTTTTGACTGCAAGCAATAAATCACCTGCTTTATTGTCGACAGGATTGTGCTATCTCGTGTCACCGGTCCAAGGGTTTTCACAAGCTCACAGAATGGATGACACGCTTCGTCTCGGGTTCACGCAACATTTACTGGAATGAAACAAACCCTATGGAACACTGAAATGTGATATACTGCTTCAGTTTAACTTGATATACACATACGGGACTAGTGAACAACTTCACGATGGAAGACTTCAGAGGGAGGTTTATACTGTGCTGTCAAAGTACTTTCCCGTGTTTCAAAGACCCGGCGAACAGCACCTCATCTAGCACCGAGAAACGACATCAAGTGCAAACTAATGAATTTACAAAGCCGCCAAACAGGGTGTTACCTCCGACACCTGTGGAGGAACCCGGCTACGTTTACATTGCGCTGTACGACTACACGGCACGCACGGAGCATGATTTGAGTTTTAACGCAGGGGATAAACTGGAGCCACTCAGGAAAGAGGAAGACTGGTGGTACGCGAGAGGAATGACCGGGATTTCAGCAAACAAAGAGGGCTACATTCCTGCTAATTATGTTGCACCCGTAGAAAGCCTTGATGCTGAACCGTAAGTTTGTGGCACGTCTTCTGTAAGCAAAGAAAGCCCTGAAAAAGTCATTTCATATGTATAGCCTATGTATATTAAATGTAATTTCATATGTATGTACTGGCAAGTGATGGTAGGCTATGCAATTAATGTTTTTTTTTTTTTAAAGATGGGATTAATTGGGAACAGGGGATCATTAGTGTGGTTTGGAAGTCCCATAATTATTGTAATGTAGGCTATGTATTGTATTGCGTGCATAGACCCTAATTGTGAGCCTCTGCATTCAGCAAGAGGGATATTATGAGGATTCCTGGCAGCAGCTGGCAACAAATTCTGTTTCTGCATTGTCTGTTGTTTGTTTCTTAAGGGAAGCTGGTTAATGTTCAGTGGTCAACCGGGAAGTACTAGAATGTTGAGCCTGTTAATGATTCCTAGGCTTTGTGCACTGTAGGTGTCATAAATCGATAAAAAAATTGCATAGTATAAAAATATAAAATTAATAATTTTTCAAAAAATATATATCTATTTTGATTTTAATATGACATGTTATATTAAATATGTCATGTGTGATAAAATCTCTATGCTTTGTATTTCATTTTGACATGCTAAATAGTTTCTGACGAATGGACTTTGTTAGAGATAACTTTCCAGTTTTTCCAAGTCTGTCACCAACAACATAATGGCTTGAGTGTGAATGTTTTGTAGCAATTTGTAGTCAAATGTAGCCATCTGACAAGACTTGATTATACAGTTCATTGTATTGCTAATGTGTGACAGCAGATCTTCAGCTGTACATGTATGATCTCTGTGTTGGAAGATTTAGACATAACTTACTGGACACAAGGCGTCTGCATAAGCTTTGTGTATGTTAACTTAAAACAATCATAAACACTGAGTCAGCCAAGGGTTAGTTTATTATATAAGAATTCCATAGTCTTTATTTCAACATACTCAGTTGTTATCAGGCCTGGACCGTAAATTACCCCGGTGGTTCTCAACTGGTTTTGCTTCAGAAGTTCAAAACCCATGCTATTAAACTGGGAATGAAGGAGTATACAACACATTATTAAATTCTACAGAAGTGAACTTAAAAAAAAAAAGACTGAAATGTATTAACATTGCTGCATAGGCCCAACAATATGCAAAATTCTTAACATGACATACGATAAATAGGAAAAGTAGCTCTGTAAATGCTTTATACAACAGCAGAACAGTGACATATACAACAAATACTTGGTTAAATATTAAATTAGTTTTAGTATTGATTGCATTAGCCATATTAGCAAGTGATGCTTGGCCACACAGTCCTCGAGGTCAAAAAAAGTGTTTAAAAATGAATAATTCTTTTCTCATTACTTTTAAATGATCCATGATTTTGGTTTGTTGTATTTTATTAATTGCATTTTGTATTGTTTTTTCTTTGCTGAAATTCAGTGTGTGACTGCTGGTTGATTTTTAGCTCACACACCATTGTGATACTCTTCCACTGCAGATGGTATTTTCCAGAAACAAAGCGCTTGGAGGCCGAGAAGATGTTGATGTCTCAAGAGAACAAGAATGGAGCTTTTCTAATCAGGAACTGTGAAAGCCAGGCAGGAGAGCTCTCACTCTCAGGTACATCTGACGTCAAATAGGGATGTAACGATTCACTCAACTCACTTTTTTTTTTTTTTTACAAAATGAGATTTAAGACAAATTATAAATTAAATGTGTCCTTTTATTATTGCTTGGACAAAATGCTGCACGTTTCTTTGTGAAATTGAAATACAACACTTTAATAATATACTAATATAGCACTTGCATATTATTGCTCTTTTGTTGTTTTTTTGTTGTAAGTCGCTTTGCATAAAAGCGTCTGCTAAATGACAACATTTAAATATAATGTAAATGTAAATAACAAAACTAAATTGAAATTTTAAAAAAAGTCCAAAATCAAATAAATAACACAAATAAAATAAATCTCTTCATATAAACAAACTAAGGCTTTGTCTGTGCTCTTTCCATTTAAAATTAGAGGCAACCACTGCATTTTAATCATGATCCAAACAAAGATGCTGCATACATGCAACATGAGCAGTTTTAAGCTAAATTACATTGTATAATTTCACATTTGAAGCAAAAACAGAATGAATCTGTGCAATGGTTTGTTTAAAGTTTTCATTAAGGTCAGTATTTGCAACCTTAAACTGATTTCCAGGGGCATTTTTACCTTTATATAGGTCATTTTTTCTAACATAAAATGATAAAAATGACTTTAAATATGAAGCTAAAACTAGCAACTCTTGAATGAGTGAGTGAGTCACTCACTCGACCGTTCTTTCAGCCGATTCATTCAAAGGGATTATTAATTCAGGAATGAAGCAATTGACTGATTTTTATGAATGGATCATTGAATCATTGATTTGTTCTAAAACTCTGATTCATTCAGAAAAAAGCATCACTGTGTGTTTCTCAGAGATGCTCAACAGATTTGTTGTGGCTTTGATTGGAATTTTTGTTGGCGAAATAGAACTAAAACAGCCAATATTGTGTATAAAATGTAAGATGATACATATCGCACACCCCCCACAGCATTTCTGCACCACAAGAAGCCAATTTTTTTCTCCTGTCCAGAGTACAGCTTGTTAAACTTGATGAGATATCTGTGCATGGTTTGCAATCGTACCATACCAAACCAAACCACATTCTAATGGAAGTGCTAGTAGTACTGTTACTGCTCTATGGTGGAAAAGGGCTATTTTCTTACTTATTAGCCCATCTTTCATTATGACTGAGGTCCTTGATGTGCTGTCTGTCTGTATTGCAGTGCTGGACAACGGAAAAGTGAAGCATTATAAGATCAGAAGGCAAGATAATGGTGGCTACTTCGTGTCAAGGATTCGTAGTTTTTTCACATTGAAAGAACTAGTGGAGCACTACAGAAATGAGGATGGCCTCTGTGTTCGTTTGGCAGGACCCTGCAAAAAAGTGTGTAGCATTTACTATTACATCAATCAAAAAAAAAACATTGAAGGGTTTATTACACAACAATAACTGGCTGACTGTTCTTTGTCTCACTTGATACCTAAATGAATAAAACAAGATGTTCAAAGAATGTGAGACAATGGTGAAATTATACAAAAATCTTTGACCGCAGAACACAACAACTGACCGATTAAAATAGCATTCCACAGAATTGTACAGGATATTATCAAATATTCAATCCAATGCCTATTTCCTTGCTTTTGTGTGTGTGGGGTTTAGACAATGGCTCCAGAGACACATGGTCTATCTTACAACACTGTGGATCAGTGGGAGATCTCACGTTCCTCTCTAAAACTCTTGAAGAAGTTGGGAGCAGGGCAGTTTGGCCAGGTCTATGAAGGCATATGGAATGACAGCACAGCTGTCGCTGTCAAAACACTCAAACCAGGTACACACACAAACAAAGACAAGATGGATACACATATAGAACTCCAAACATACATGCACATGGCATGCTATACTGTACGCCTGTTGTATGTGTTATAGGAACTATGGATCCAAAAGACTTCCTGCGAGAAGCTCAGATCATGAAGAAACTCCGTCATGCCAAACTGATCCAGCTCTATGCTGTCTGCACTACGGAAGAGCCCATCTACATCGTCACAGAGCTCATGAGCCACGGGAGCCTTCTAGAATATCTGCAAAGTAAGACACACCCGCACAAGTCTCAAACACTATTATGTCAGGTACTTCCTTTGATATTGTAATCACGATTGTTCATTTTGATTAACAGAATTTACATTAAAATACCTTTAATGTTATGTGGGGCAACTGTATACTGTATTCTTGTACAGTACACATCCAAAACAAGCAACACCAAAAAGTGAAATAACTGGAGGAAAAGGAAAGGTTGAAATGAAAAGTTTTCATAATTAGTTAATGGCAGCCTCTGTGATATTGATTACATGGGAGAATTATTCATTATTATGGATATTACATTTAATAATGATTTATTATTACCATTATAAAAATAACAAGCCACACTGTTTGTTAGAACAGGTGTTTTTTGAATACTGCCAGTAGTCAAACAATAACTTCCAAAACTTAAACAACACAATGATTTCTATGTGTGACTGGCCGGGGCACTCTAACAAACTATGTTTTAATAGGACCACAAGCCTTTCTGGGAAATCAGCCTCTGAATAGCTTAACTACCTGTGATAAAATTACTGTAAAGCACTGCTTTCACTGTATAAGGGGTCATTTCGAGACAGGAACAAAAAGAGATGGAGAGAGGGAGGGGGGAGGGGGAGCCTTGTTTACACAGGCTATGCTTCCTTATTGCCACATCATAAATGCACGTATTAGCAGGTATCATGCGGTTGTGGTCATTACAGTAAAGGTTAATATACAGTACAGTGCACCTTGCAGAACAAAATAAGAGGGCTCATAAAAATGCATTAGCTTCTGAAGGGCTGCAGCAAATAAAAAAAATGTATGATCTTAAAATAAGAAAGATTTACACATTCTTCATGTAAAAACTGTTTGAACACTGAGGCAAGGGAAAAGTCTGGAATACCATCATTAAGATTATAGTGAGATTCATGATTAATAAATAAAAATTTCTTTAATCAGCATATTTTGGGTTTAAAATTACCTACGGGGGTTTAAAATGTCCAATTCTGGAGGGAGCTCTGTCGGCAGTTGGGGGCATTCACCCAGCCCTATTAGGCTTTCATTCAAGTCAAGTCAAGTCACCTTTATTTATATAGCGCTTTTAACAATACATATTGTGTCAAAGCAGCTTTACAGTATTAAATAGGAAAATAGTGTGTCAATAATGCTAAATGACAATAGTAAACACTCAATTTTCAGTTAAAGGAAGTTCATCATTGAATTCAGTGATGGCATCATCCAGCTCAGTTCAGTTTAAATAGTATCTGTGCAATCAAGTCGACGATATCGCTGGATAGTAAGTGTCCCCACCTAAGCAAGCCAGAGGCGACAGCGGCAAGGAACCAAAACTCCATCGGTGACAGAATGGAGAAAAAACCTTGGGAGAAACCAGGCTCAGACGGGGGGCCAGTTCTCCTCTGGCCAGACGAACCAGCAGTTTAATTCCAGGCTGCAGCAAAGTCAGATTGTGCAGAGGACTCATCTGGTTCCTGTGGTCTTGTCCCGGTGGCCGTCTAGGAGACAAGGTCTTCACTGGGGATCTGTGCCTGGGGCTCATAGACTAATGGGCAGAAAGAGCAGGCCAATCAGGACCTGGAAAGACTTCTTCAGCTGCCTCATTTTCCAGAACCCTTTCCTCCTGGTGTCAGCAACTTATTTGGACAGATAATCAGGGCCAGTGTTGTGCAAGATCTCATTCCCCCATTGTGTAAATATTTAGTAGGTTATTTACCACATAAACCGTAGGTTTTTGAGGTTAGTTTATTCTGAAACTGTAACAAAACAACATCTGACATGTTAATTATACCGGTATTTATTCCCTATATTCTCTCTCATACAGAAGACAGAGGTGCTTCTCTTCAATTGTCTGATCAGATAGAAATGGGATCCCAAGTGGCATCTGGCATGGCATTCCTTGAGCTACAGAACTACATTCACAGAGATCTTGCGGCACGAAATGTTCTGGTGGGAGATAACAATGTGTGTAAGGTGGCCGACTTTGGCTTGGCACGTGTATTTCAGGTAAGAAATATTCTCCGTTTTTAAAAAAAGGCCTGACCCCTCAGCTTACCTATGGGGCAGTGGTTCTCAAATGGGTCGCTACCCAAAAATGAGCCAAAGATCTGTTACAATAGTGTCACGGACAGTAAATGCAAATGGTAAACTAAACACATAGTAAAGTAAATAATCTTGGCAACATCAAAGGTTGTGTGTATTCAGTCAGTCTTTTCAATATTTGGCCCATAGTTAATCTTTATTTATATTTATTCATTTACGAAATTTACCATTTCCCTATTCAGTCTTTGTCATATCAATACATTTGGATACTGTTGGGTCTATTCAGTTCATTGTTATATTATTAATACTGTACATTGTATTATTTCATCTTGATTGACCACTTGATGTTCTGAAGCCAATCTGTTGAGAACCACTGCTATATTGTATGCACAGATTTTGGGTAAAAAATACAAAAACTGTACTTTTGGCTTTCTCACTGCATGATTTCTTTAGAGGGAAAATGAGAATGTTTATGAGGCCAAAGAAGGAAGCAAGTTTCCAGTGAAATGGACTGCTCCCGAGGCCATCCACGAGAACAAATTCACCATCAAATCTGACGTTTGGTCTTTTGGGATCCTACTATATGAAATTGTGACATTTGGACAGATTCCTTACCCAAGTACGTCATTCTCATTTATAATTTCACTTATTGTACCCATCGTTCTCATACAGAAAAATAGACCAAAATACTAATAATTTGTCTAGGCTTCAGGGTCATAATCCAATTGCAGTATCAAGTAGAAAGTTATGGTGTGATGTAAACTAAAGGCTACTGACTATTTTTAAAAAGAAAAAATCCCTTCAGTGTTTCTGTAGGAAATATATATCCCCATACTGGGCCAGTTTATGTTCAATGTACAGTCTGGTTCCTAAAGAAACAAAGTTTATTGTACAAAAATAAAGGTCCTTAAAACCAAATTATAAAATGTATTAATATCAGTATGATCTGCAGCCCTTCCTCACTGAACTGCATTTCATATTCTGTTTTCTCGTTTTCTGTTTTTTGTGTGATTTTGTACAAGGGTAAGAACAAACTTGCAACCCATTTTTGGATCTCGACCCACAAGTTGAGAACCATTGTTATATGCTATACAGTAAAGTTTGACCAGGTCAAAGCATTGAAGGATTTTAATGTTGCTTTTCACTCTTTCTCCAGCCATGACAAACTTTCAGGTGGTACAACAGTTGTCCAAAGGCTACAGGATGCCGTACCCTCTTAACTGCCCAAAATATTTGTATGACATCATGTCCGAATGCTGGAAGGACTCCCCTGCAGACAGACCCACCTTTGAAGCTCTGCAGTGGAAACTTGAGGACTTCTTTGATGTAGATCTCAGCTCTTACGATGACGCAAACCGCTACTAAAAGACACTGCTGCTTACAAATTTGATGTAACTGCAAATGAGCCAAGTGCAGGGATTTGATGAGCAAACCTGAGATGCTATTTTAGTATCAAATGAACCAAATGCCTTTATGTATTCTTAATGAACACATCTAATATGCTTAATGCACTCATCAAGAGTTTTCCTATGTACAAACTGCTTTAGTTAAAGCTGAAGCATGTAGTCATGTGGATGTTAAAATGCTTTCCCCCATCCCGGGTTAATGTGCAGAGACAACTGGTAACCTGTTTCCCTGGAAAGTGCTTTCAACACTGTCCATTCTGTCGTCTAGTGACAAACTGGAGAATGGTTGGAATTGGAAACCAGTTTGCACACAGTCATAATTTATGTAGTTCTGTTAATGCTATTGACGCTGATTTTGCACAATTCACAACACAATTCAGCTTTGAATCAAAAATATATTCTGAGCCTTCTTGAATATTTCCTTTTTGCATTCTTACATTCATTCTGTGGAGGCATACCTCAATCTATATTTGCCACCGTGTGCATACTGTATGCCATCATATTGGTGGTTTATTGTCACTTGACTTGCACTCATGCTGGCGCCATGAAACCGAAACTATTTAGGAATAAATATAAATGGCCTGGGCGACAAACATGTATGGAAACAGGTAGCAGTGTAGCCAGGGTTAACCTGTTTTATGTTGAATGAGTCACTGCATGTCAGACTAGTAGCATTACTTGTTCTAAGAGAGGAATGCTCAGAATCCATTACATACATTTGCTCATAGCATTAAGCAGAAAGCACACATTGAGACTAGATTCTCAACCGAGCCTTAGTGAAAACTGTAATAATTAGAAATATCGTACAGTCAGTGATTTTTTAAAATATTTTGGGTTTAAACAGAGCTTCTTTGAGGATAATTTACAAACAGTGATTCCTTTTTTCACTCTCTTGTAAGAAGATAAAAATATACACTACCATTTGAAAGTGTGGGGTCATTGTTTTTTTTTTCTTTCTTTTTTGAAAGAGAAAAAAAAAAGTATAAGAAAATAATAAGCCGTGCTTCTTGAAAATCAAATGTTGCATACTAGAATTATCTCTGAAGGATCATGTGACTGAAGACTAAAGAATTGGCTGCTGAAAATTCAGCATTACCATAGAATTTTAAAATATATTTAAATAGAAAAGTTTTTTTAATACTACAATACTACTGTTTTTTTTTTTTTACTGTATTTTAATCAAATAAATTAAGCCATGGTGTGCATAACAGATTTTATTTTTTAAATATTATAGACCCCAAACTTTTGATTTTAGTGTGCATTTATAATAATACAGACAAAAAGGTACTGTATGTAAAATACATCAGATTCTTACTCTGTATTTGCATAGTTGTAGGTTGAAATATTTTTCAAAAAATATATAGTTGAAATATATTTTTGTAATTCAGAGTCAAAATGAAAAACTTCTTTGATGTAGATCTCAGCTCTTACGATGACGCAAACCGCTACTAAAAGACACTGCTGCTTACAAATTTGATGTAACTGCAAATGAGCCAAGTGCAGGGATTTGATGAGCAAACCTGAGATGCTATTTTAGTATCAAATGAACCAAATGCCTTTATGTATTCTTAATGAACACATCTAATATGCTTAATGCACTCATCAAGAGTTTTCCTATGTACAAACTGCTTTAGTTAAAGCTGAAGCATGTAGTCATGTGGATGTTAAAATGCTTTCCCCCATCCCGGGTTAATGTGCAGAGACAACTGGTAACCTGTTTCCCTGGAAAGTGCTTTCAACACTGTCCATTCTGTCGTCTAGTGACAAACTGGAGAATGGTTGGAATTGGAAACCAGTTTGCACACAGTCATAATTTATGTAGTTCTGTTAATGCTATTGACGCTGATTTTGCACAATTCACAACACAATTCAGCTTTGAATCAAAAATATATTCTGAGCCTTCTTGAATATTTCCTTTTTGCATTCTTACATTCATTCTGTGGAGGCATACCTCAATCTATATTTGCCACCGTGTGCATACTGTATGCCATCATATTGGTGGTTTATTGTCACTTGACTTGCACTCATGCTGGCGCCATGAAACCGAAACTATTTAGGAATAAATATAAATGGCCTGGGCGACAAACATGTATGGAAACAGGTAGCAGTGTAGCCAGGGTTAACCTGTTTTATGTTGAATGAGTCACTGCATGTCAGACTAGTAGCATTACTTGTTCTAAGAGAGGAATGCTCAGAATCCATTACATACATTTGCTCATAGCATTAAGCAGAAAGCACACATTGAGACTAGATTCTCAACCGAGCCTTAGTGAAAACTGTAATAATTAGAAATATCGTACAGTCAGTGATTTTTTAAAATATTTTGGGTTTAAACAGAGCTTCTTTGAGGATAATTTACAAACAGTGATTCCTTTTTTCACTCTCTTGTAAGAAGATAAAAATATACACTACCATTTGAAAGTGTGGGGTCATTGTTTTTTTTTTCTTTCTTTTTTGAAAGAGAAAAAAAAAAGTATAAGAAAATAATAAGCCGTGCTTCTTGAAAATCAAATGTAGCATACTAGAATTATCTCTGAAGGATCATGTGACTGAAGACTAAAGAATTGGCTGCTGAAAATTCAGCATTACCATAGAATTTTAAAATATATTTAAATAGAAAAGTTTTTTTAATACTACAATACTACTGTTTTTTTTTTTTTACTGTATTTTAATCAAATAAATTAAGCCATGGTGTGCATAACAGATTTTATTTTTAAATATTATAGACCCCAAACTTTTGATTTTAGTGTGCATTTATAATAATACAGACAAAAAGGTACTGTATGTAAAATACATCAGATTCTTACTCTGTATTTGCATAGTTGTAGGTTGAAATATTTTTCAAAAAATATATAGTTGAAATATATTTTTGTAATTCAGAGTCAAAATGAAAAATGTATTTGCATATCATTTGCACTCAAATAGTGAAATACATTTTAATACTTAACAATGATCATGGATTATTATTTATATCCCCACATGGGAGCACTACAAACCTGAGATTTTCAGTTGGGTGTCAAATCAAGATTTGTTTACAGCCACTGTCAGGTGACTGACCCCCTCACCATTGTTCCCCAGTTTCACAAAGAGTTAAGGCTAGTCCCAGACTAAAATGCATGTTTTAGCATGTTTAGTCTCAACTGAAAATAACTTGCACTGATATATCTTAAAATATTTCAGTGCTATTGTTTATTCTCAAGATGCACACCAGTAATGTTTATTTCTAAGGCATTTTTATAAAAGCTGCTTAAATATAAAAATTTAACAAACGCCTAGTCCTGGCTTAAGCTAAGCTCTGTCTGTGAAACTGGGCCTGTATCTTTTAAACCAACATATTGTCATCTGTCTTTTTTATGAACAAACATGTCTTGGAAAGATGTAAATATATATATAGTATGTATATATCTTATATTGATAGTATTGTTGACGTGACAGGATCATTGATGTGATGTCTCGCTGCTACACTAATGTTACCCGCATCAGGCCAGGAATGCCAGAATGCATATACATTACATTTACATTTAGTCATTAAGCAGACGCTTTTATCCAAATCGACTTACAAATGAGGACAATGGAATCAATCAAAATCAACAAAAGAGCAATGATATGCAAGTGCTATAACAAGTCCCAGTTAGCTTAAGGCAGTACCATGTATTTATAATTATTATTATTATATAATAAATAAAAAGAAAACGGATAGAATAGAAAAAGAACAGAGCAATGCCTTTTTTTTTTTTTTTACAAATAGAATCAGAATAGAGAGTGCTAGTGTTAGAGGGTCAAATAAAAATGCATAATATAGACATAGAATAGACAGCATCTTGTTGAACAAGAGAAATGGAGCAATGCTTTTTTCCCTTTAATTTCAGCGTATAAGCACTGACTTCACTGACTTCACATATTTTTCATTTTTGTCTAGGATTCTGTAATACATCAGTGTCAATGAAAGGCTTCACATGCACACACACAGGTGAAATCAATATGACATTCAACATATACGGTATTCAAATTTGTCTCAATTATATTTCACCTTTACCATTTATAGTCATTTTCATCACATTAACTTTGGGAAAAAAGGTTCATATATGGCCTCTGTGGCTATAACTTGGGGCCAAATAGGTTCATGGACGGCCTCCATGGCCATGACTTGATCCATAAACCTTTTATGAATGGCCTTCTTGGCCTTGACATGACTACTGGGCCGTGATCTGCTCGCTGCTCACACTGAATTCAGAGGTAGAACTATCACCCTGAACAGGGGCGGCATAAGAGGGGGAAGGTTAGGACGATTCTAAGGGCTCGACGATGGAGGGGGCGAGGGGAACGCCATCGCGATCTGTACAGAGGGGGTTCAGAATTGAGAACCCCTGGTCTAGAGCAGCGGTTCTTAATCCTGGTCCTCTCGACCCCCCACTCTGCATATTTTGCATGTCTCTCTTGTTTAACACACCCGACTCAAATCACCAGCTTGTTAGAAGAGAGCTCCATTAATGAACTGTATTCCAATTTACATGGTGCCTATAGTGTTCACTGCTATCTACTCCCTGCAGACGGGAAATCGGCTGAAGTTTACTTCACTTAAGAACATGGATTTGCGCTACACCACTGCGTCTTCACACACAGACAAAATTTACTACAGAAGTGTGAAGGGTTATTTAACTAATTTGAATCATGGTATTTGCATAGTAATCATGTCTCTCACACTTTAATGCCCTTTAAAAAATGTAATATGCATGTAACATTGTCCAGGCATTTAGTAGCTCCTTTGGTACTAGAGTAAAAACACCTGTAATATCAATGATATTACATGTATTCTTACAAAATTTATGATAAATTATATCATTTGTTTCCTCTCCAAAGACATGAATGCATTGATGGTTTTATGAGAGGTTTTGCTGTAGAAACTGTGGTACTGCGAGTTAATATTTAACAAAATTTGTGTTGCATTATATTAATGAGAGTCGTGTTTGTGTCTTTTTTACTTTATATGTATTGTTATTTATATGTACATTCTCCCCAGAAAGCCATGAATGCATTGATGTTTTTTTATGAGGTAGTTAGATACTACTGTGAGTTATTTCTTAATCATCACAAAATGTATGATGCATTATATTAATAAGAGTTACGTATTGTTGTATGTGGATTTTATGTGATTTGATTTTACTGTTTACAAAAAATATATATATATATCTGAGTATGCTTTTTGTGTTCTTCACTCCTCTCTGATAATTCAATGTTATGACGATACTATTGGAACAGAAGAAAAACCCACGGTGCCTACAATATTTCTCCCACAACAGTCTTGTAATATTTTGCAATGATTTTAATTTTTACTTTTTACAATTATAGAGGCCAGACCATGACTGGTGATATGTGTTCTGATTGGAGTGGTGATGAGAAACAGGTGCAGGTGATCTGAACTCTGGCGAACAGGATGCAATATTATTTACAATATGTCAGTGCCATTGTTTTGTCTCAAGATGCACACCAGTAATGTTCCCTTTCAGTCAGTCACAACGAATCACGTCGTGACCGACAAATTGGGAACTCACTTCGAGAGACCAATCTACTTAGAGTGTAAACTAAACGAGCCAATGGACATTGGCATGCGATGATTGTATCCAGCTGCCACTGATCACAGCGTGAGAATAAAAAGTTAGCAGGTGCAACGCATACCAGCTTTTTGTTTTGGAGACGAGCGATCACATCGTTTTGTTCTTGACTATTCTACTGAGAAAAGAAGACTGAAGTTCAGAGTGCTCTTTGGAGCTCTTGGTGTTGGTGGTACGGTGCTTCAGCGGTGGTGGTTTCCCGTGTCGAGTGGGGTGCACACATCAGACTGCATTACCCCCTGTTTGTGTTACAGGCAGCCATCTCCCCTGTGCGCTTCAGCATGCTAAAAGAGCTTTTTCCCTAAAAGAGCATTCACGGGTCCGTCTTTTTAAAGACGACATTGTGTCGGGCAAACTCTATGTTACGTCTGTGTAAAGACACCATTGCGTCTTGCCACAGACAACGTATCACCCGTGCGTTTCTGGATGCGGTCGTTACCTGGTGTCGGGTGATGGTCACAATCGCTGCCTCACCTGCCAGGACATTAAGCACACTGAAGTAGCATTCGTGCATGAGTCATGTTCTCATTGCGGGAAGATGACCATCTCGGAGTTGCGGGCCAAGCTCCGTTGCCTCTGCCTCAATCTAGTTCTTGTCATGGTGGCAGTCAGGCGGGGGGTGCTTCAGGCAGTAGCACGGGCAGTAGCACGGGCGGTCTGAGGGTAACAGTGATGGCAAACCCTCCAGGTAACCAACCATCGCTCCTCTTGCACTCTGCAAACAGTTAAGCTGCCAAAGGAACGTGTTGGGCCCTCTACTAGGAGCGTACCAGCAGTATCCTTCGGCGCTCCTCCCGACAATCGGATGTCGATTGCTGCATTAGAGGGTGAGCCGGAGCTTTCTGGAGAGAAAGATTCGTCTACACTGCTGCCCTCCGGGACTGTAGCAATGCCTGAATCAGACCCAGTAATGACAATTATGCTTTCCCGTGCCACCGTGAGGGTAGCCGGAGCGTTCTGGAGAGCACCGTGTCCCGAGCCCTCAAGGTTGGATGATTGATTCTTCAAGGTGGCCCGCGCTGGTTCTCTGTATGGGGAGCTTGGTTGATGAGGACAATAAGAGACTATGAACTACACCAATTTTTTTTATAGCACAGATCTGTCATTGAAATCTCAATAAAATGGGCCAATTTATCTGAGATCAGGTAATGCCCATGTAGACACTGATTCATGGGTTTATAGCCATCGCCCCACTAGCGTCGGATCATTGAAATTTCCAAAGATTTCTGAACTTTTATGGAGTACCAAAGGCTCCTTTACTGACTTCCGCAGTTTGATGCATACTCCAATTCGCTGGTTCAAAACCAATGACTTGCAAATGTTTCCAAGCTTCACAAAGCAGTGTTTCAAAAGCAACCATCACTATAAGCAAGAACGCAACTGACGTCAAGATTCTGAAATACTCATTATCTTTTAAACACATTTTAGAAAGCCTTTTAGAGAAGTAGTTTTTAGACTTGAAGAGAATTGTTAATTGGCAAGTTATGTTTCCTCTAAAAGATTTTCAACATTAAGCTTTGATGGGTAGACCACAAAGGATCACCCAGGGGGTGATATAGGCAGGTTGATATTCCACATCGTAGGTTGACACTAGAATTTGAGGGGATTGGGAAAGTGCTTTTAGCTCTAAAGTGTGCAGAAAGGAAGCGCAAACGTTAAATATCACAGAAGTCAACTATGCAAAACCATCTGAGAGGAGTAGCACTTCAGAATGGAAATCCATTTGTTGCAAACAAAAGTTAAAACTATGTTTTCAAGGATCATTTCTATGATTCTTTGTTTGGAAATGTGTTTTGAAAGTGTTTGTCTCCCAACCCGTAATGATGAGCTATGATACTGCTATCTGAGAGTGAGTCAAAGACAGAGCTGTGGTTTAGATTACAAACTCTGTCATTGATGAATGTTCTTTATTGCTTTTGGCAATATTGATGAAAAGGGTATGATCTGAGTGATGTTGAAGCAGTTTGTGTTTGAAGTGATTTTGGTCAGAAACAATCATTGATAAGAGGCTGAGTTGTTCCAGTGGTGTGATACAAAGTCTTCTATCAAAGCATGAATCAAAACCACAAATCATCTCAGATGCTGGTTAGTTTTGCGATTAAGCTTTTTGAGACTTTAAATGTTGTAAACCATTTGCCTGGTGTCACGATTTGCTCAAAAAAGCTGCATGTTGTTGATACCTGCTAGTCAGAGCGGTGTAAAGACAACTGAAAATCAGCTCAAACCTGCCTGGAAACACCTTTTGCAAACCAGTGCCAAAGATTTGGTTGAAAGTGCAATCTACTACATGCAATGTACAAATCATCTAATAGCATTTTAAACATTAAGTGTCTGCATAATGTGTTATTCATTTATTTTGTAAGGGGAGCTTGGTTGATGAGAACAATAAGAGACTATGAACTGCAACAAATTTATTTTATAGCACAAATGTGTCATTGAATTCTCACTAATATTAGCCAATTTATCTGAGATCAGGTAAAGCCCATGTAGACACTGGTTCATGGGTTTACAGCCATCGCCCCCCTACCGTCGGATTATTGAAATTTCCAAAGATTTCGGAAATTTTATAGAGTAGCAAAGGCTCCTTTACTGAAATAGTGTGACTTCCGCAGTTTGATGCGTACTCCAATTCGCTGGTTCAAAACCAATGACTCGCAAAGGTTTCCAAGCTTCACGAAGCAGTGTTTCAAAAGCGACCATCACTATGTGCAAGAGCGCAACTGACTTCAAGATTCTGAAATGCTCATTATCTTTTAAACACATTTTAGAAAGCCTTTTAGAGAAATCGTTTTTAGACTTGAAGAGAATTGTTAATGGGAAGTTGTGTTTCTTCTAAAAGATTTTCTACATTTAGCTTTGACGTGTAGACCACAAAGGATCACCCAGGGGGCGATATAGGCAGGTTGGTATTCCACATCATAGGTTGACACTAGAATTTGAGGGGATTGGGGACGTGCTTTTAGCTCTAAAGTGTGCAGAAAGGAAGTGCGATATGAAGTGTTAAATATCACAGAAGTCAACTACGCAAAACCATCTGAGAGGAGTGGCACTCCAGAATGGAAATCTGTTTGTGTTGCAAACAAAGGTTAAGACTATATTTTCAGGAAACATTTCTACAGTTCTTTACTTGGAAATGTGTTTCGAAAGTGTTTGTCTTCCACCCATGATAATGAGCTGTAATGCTCTTTTCTGAGAATGAATTAAAAACTGAGCTGTGATTTTGGTAGCAGATCTGTCATTGATGAATGTTCTCTATTGCTTTTAGCAATACTGACAAAAGGGGTATGATCTGAGTGGTGTTGATGCAGTTTGTGTTAAAGGGGTCATATGATGCAATTTAATTTTTTCCTTTCTCTTTGGAGTGTTACAAGCTCTTGGTGCATAAAGAAGATCTGTAAATTTGCAATGACTAAAGTCTCAAATCCAAAGAGATATTCTTTATAAAAGTTCAGAGTCAGCCACACCCCCCTAAAACGGCTCGTTCGAACACGCCCCCACATATGTACCTCACTATGTGGGAAGATTTGCATAACGCCGCCCAAATGTTCACGCAAAGAAAGAAGGCGTAACTTTTATTCTCAGCTCTCTCGTGCCCCCTGCCATCTCGCTAGGACGCTGTGTGTTTCGTTGTGAAAGCGAAACTACTTTGTTTGGTCTTCCTAAAGAGGATGATATCCGCTTCGTCATGCCTGAAGCAGATCTGTGCTGGTCGCTGAGGGAATACTTCAACTTAGTGCTGTGGATCGCCGGCACATTTTATGGAGGACTGTTTACTGATCCTG
>NW_015506181.1:18568-18791 GCF_001515645.1 Sinocyclocheilus grahami | reverse complement strand
GTTTGTCATTTCTCCGATCACAAATGCAGACATGGTTTTCTGTTTACGCGGCGCGATGCAACACAACACGTAAAAAGACAGTATAAGTCATTATAATCAGTAATTATGTCCCCACTGGATGCAACAAATGCCTCGTTTGTAATGGGTTTTAATGATTTTGTGTCGTCGCTCCGGCCGGACACACCATCACAGTATGGTGAGGGGCGTAACATTTCCGTCTCAC
>NW_015506181.1:10124-14620 GCF_001515645.1 Sinocyclocheilus grahami | reverse complement strand
TTTGGGCAGTGTAGAGTAGCACTTGTAGTTTGTCATTTCTCCGATCACAAATGCAGACATGGTTTTCTGTTTACGCGGCGCGATGCAACACAACACGTAAAAAGACAGTATAAGTCATTATAATCAGTAATTATGTCCCCACTGGATGCAACAAATGCCTCGTTTGTAATGGGTTTTAATGATTTTGTGTCGTCGCTCCGGCCGGACACACCATCACAGTATGGTGAGGGGCGTAACATTTCCGTCTCACGCTTGAGGTATTCGGCCAATTTCAACGCACTGGATAGCTGGCCAATCACAGCACACCTCGCTTTTTCAGACCCATGAGCTTTTTAAAAATCGACGCATTTCAGAAAGGCGAGGCATAGAGGAGAAACAATAATGTACAGTATGTGGAAAATAATGTGTTTTTTTACTTTAAACCGCATAAACACATTTCATTACACCAAATACACAAAATAATGTACTTTTTAGCAGCATTATTTAAAAGCACCCTTTAAAAATGATTTTGGTTGGAAAAAATCTTTGATGAAAATCTGAGTTTTTTCAGGTGGTGTAATGCAGGGTCTTCTATCAAAACACGAATCAGTTCAGAAGCTGGTTAGCTTCGTGACAAAGCTTTTTGATTTCATTACACCAAATACACAAAATAATGTACTTTTTAGCAGCATTATTTAAAAGCACCCTTTAAAAATGATTTTGGTTGGAAAAAATCTTTGATGAAAATCTGAGTTTTTTCAGGTGGTGTAATGCAGGGTCTTCTATCAAAACACGAATCAGTTCAGAAGCTGGTTAGCTTCGTGACAAAGCTTTTTGAAACTTTAAATGGACTAAACCAATCGCCTGGTGTAACGATTTGCTCAAAAAAGCTGCATGCTGTTGATACCTGCTTGTCAGAGCAATGTAAAGGCAACTGAAAATCAGCTCAAACTTGCCTGGAAACACCTTTTGCAAACCAGTGGCAAATATTTGGTTGAAAGTGCAATCTATTACATGCAATGTAGAAATCGTCTAATAGCATTAAATATGAAGTGTCTGCACAACTAGATGAGCCCCAGATACAGATCCCCTGTAAAGACCTTGTCTCAGACGACCACCGGGACAAGACCACAGGAACCAGATGCTGCAGCCTGAAATTGAACTGCTGGTTTTGTCTGGCCAGAGGAGAACTGGCCCCCCGACTGAGCCTGGTTTCTCCCAAGGTTTTTTCTCCATTCTGTCACTGATGGAGTTTTGGCTCCTTGCCGCTATCACCTCTGGCTTGCTTAGTTGGGGACACTTCAATTCCAGTGATATCGTTGACTTGATTGCACAGAGACTATTTAAACTGAACTGAGCTGGATGACGACATGACTGAATTCAATGATGAACTGCCTTTAACTGAAAAATTTGTGTTTACTATTGTAATTTTGCATTATTGACACACTATTTTCCTAATCAATGCTGTTCAGTTGCTTTGACACAATCTGCATTGTTAAAATCGCTATATAAATAAAGGTGACTTGACTTGACTTGACAAACAAGTACAGGGAGACTTGGACCCGTTAAAGCAATTTATCCAGCAACAGGTGACCACAGTTTCCGAACTCACCCAAGAGGTAAAATATATGTTTGTTCAAAATTCAACTCAAATGTCAACTGCAGTAGCTAAAATGGAGGACAATCAGAAAGGGTTATTCAAGTGTATTGCTGATAACCAACAAAAGATGGAGACCAGAGATGGATCAATGGACTAAAGCCACAAAACGTTTGATCACAGAGGAATTGAACACAGGTGAGGCTACTGTTGTGTCGGAAGTGCGTTTCCTTATCCAACAGTTTCAAGCATAAGTTCAACAGGATCTTAAAGTCACTTTTCATAGTCTGAAAGACAGTCAAGAGCAGCTCACAAAAGAGTTTCATCAATGCAAAACCCAAATGGATGAATTGTGCAGTAACACTCAAAAGTTTAATTTAGACCTGTCTAAAGATCTTCAAACACAGATAAAAGAGTTGACGACTTCACAACCACAGTCAGTGACTTCATCTTCCGTCAGTGTGCAAGCCTCATCAAGCCCAGTACCTACTACTACTACTACCACCGATATACCCCCTACCATAACCAAAAGTGAGCATCTAAGACTCACCTTTCCCACATTTGGAAAACCAACTGATGATACAGACCCATTGAACTATCTGACTCGATGTCAAGATTTTCTGGCATTGCATCCTTTAGCAGATGTGGATCTTTTAGCTACATTCCGCACAGTCCTGTATGGAACTGCTCGTGACTGGTGGGAAGTTGCACGTACCTCTGTATTCACCTGGACTGAATTTGAGGCTGCTTTTCTCTCTGCATTTCTCTCGGAGGACTACAAAGAAGAGTTGGCAGAAAGGGTGAGAATAAGAACTCAAGGAGAAAATTAACCCATTAGAGACTTTACTTTTTGCTATAGAGCTTTGTGCAAAAGATGGAAATCAAACTTGACTGAAAGTAAACTAGTAAAGATGATTCTGAAAAACATTAAACCTCACCTTGCCAGTCAGCTCCGCAGCAGAGTATTCACTGTAGAGGAGTTGGTGAAGCTATGACATCAATTGGAGAAGGATTATGAACAGCAACAACGGTATGAAAGTAGTTTACATCATAAACAGCAATCTGTGTCACCACAAGCACTTGTAAACCTTGTTCAGTGCTGGTGTTGTAAAGGTCATCATACCCCAGGAAACTGTCCAAGGTTCACCTCATCCTCCAACCAATCATTTCCACAAATGCAATCTTCTAAGTAAGAGATCTCAACCACATCCACCGAATCACAGTTCTGCAGGACTACACACCAGCAATGCCGTCTCAGCTACAAAGACCGCATCTTCCTTTAAAAAGAAACATGCCACCAATAGCATTGAAGGCACAATACCCAAACAACTGGTCATTCCAATCAACCTTGGTACTGGTCTAACATCCTACATAAACACATAAACTGGTCTAACATCCTACATAAACACATAAACTGGTCTAACATCCTACATAAACACATAAACTGGTCTAACATCCTACATAAACACATAAACTGGTCTAACATCCTACATACACACATAAATTGGTCTAACATATACATACACACACACATACAGTTGGTATAGGAAAGGGTTAAAGTTTAGCTCAGTACAGAAAGAGACATAAGGAATGACATTTATGGAACCATTTTGCATATTCGGCAGATCTAAAACCTGAGGGAAAACGTCAGATTCTTAGTTCAAACACACCTTTGTAAAAAGGTGTAACTGATACTTAATGCATCAATTAAATCGACTAAGTTTGATACTTGCGTATGTCTGAAAAAGATTCCTGATGCAATCTTAAGGCCCAAGATCTTGCTGAAGTTGGTTGATGAGAAAGAACCAGTTTGCGTCAGAGTAACTTGAAGAATGGAAAGGACAAGGCCGAAGAAAGGCCTGGCACAATGCTTTGGTATCCTGCAGCGTTTTCTCACATCTTCATCTGCATCTGACCGAACCACCGACTGGGCGGGTCACATGGTGTGTGGCCTTTAAAGCCTGCAGAGATTCACGCCTCTCAAGATGGGTTTGTCCAATGAGGAAGATGGAATTTCCGAGCGGGAGGTGGCAATTGCTGGAGGGTTTACGACCCTTTGTTCTCTAAGCATGGTATTTTGCATATGTAATTCGCTTGGGTGTGAATGCACAAATTAGTAAAGATTCTTAGAACATCAATATGTTGCATAGGTATCAGCATGTAATATGCACTCTCAGTTAGATCATCCGAAGATGAATTCATAGAGACCAAACATGATATAGGTGAGGTTATATTAACTAGTGGTCTATGATAACATGCATAAAACAGCATACACTACAACAGACAATATACAAGAACAGTAATGGTATACACAATGATCTGAAGGATATGTGTATTCAATCAAAGAAAGGTTTTCCTATGAATTAATTAGAGAACAGTCCATTTCTCTGGGCATTATGTGTCTTTCTTATGAGGAAAATGAGGGAGTTTGTCTGCCTGCATTCCTTTAGGCCATAAAACCAGTGATATCAGCATTGGTTACCATGGAACCAGAGGCCTGTTCTGCCTTTCTGAGGTGTTAGGTGCATTTCGGGGGAAGGGTCCATAGACCCTCGTAATTGGCCATTTGGTTAGGTGAGGGGGAGTTAGATATTATTTGTTAAATATAACAAAAATTTGTGTGTCTGATTGGTCCAAATGCTACACATTATTCTCTGAACTCATCAAGCACCAATCAGTTAACCAGATCTCAACAGAATCTGACCCTTCTAAGTACTGTTCCACCACCCTTACCTATAATAGTGTTAAGCGAAATTGTTTCCACGCTTGTTGAGGATCAAGTTTTGATTGACAAATTGGTCAAAGAAGCTAACTTACCGCTCAACGAAGACAACCAGCTTCAACAGATCATGGAATCCCACCCCACTGTATGCACTCGTCGGCCAGGACAAACTAATGTTCTGGAACATTGTCTGTACAT
>NW_015506181.1:6792-9916 GCF_001515645.1 Sinocyclocheilus grahami | reverse complement strand
AACATCACAGAAATTCTTGAGTCCCTCTCTGGTGCAACAATATTCTCAACTTTGGATCTCAATAGTGGGTATTGGCAAGTCCCGATGGAACCGGCAAGCAAACAGAAGACTGCTTTCATCACGTCAGGTGGGCTATACCAATTTAATGTTATGCCTTTTGGACTTAAAAATGCACCAGCAACGTTCCAAAGACTCATGAAAATTGTCTTAAGGGAATTGCTTAGAGTCATATGTTTTGTCTACATAGATGATATCATTATTTATTCGCCCATGAGGGAACAACACTTTACGGACATTCAGACCATCTTGCAAAAGCTGGTTTAACTCTGAACCTAAACTGTCTTCGTGAGATTTCCTTCCTGGGTCATGTTGTCAACAGTCAAGGAGTGACTGCTGATCCAAGCAAAGTAGAGGCCATTCATGCTTATCCAGTCCCGAAAAATCTTAAGGAAGTTCAACAATTCCTGGGATTAGTTGGATGGTATCATCAATTCTTGCCAAATTTCTCTCAGATCGCTGAACCGCTCAATGCTCTGAAGAAGAAAAACAAGTAATTTCAGTGGACGCATCTATGTCAACAAGCCTTCGATCACTTGAAAGCTTGTCTTTCATCACCACCAGTTCTGGGGCTTCCACAGTTGCAGTTGCCATTCACTGTATATACAGATGCAAGTGACACCGGATTAGGCGCTATCCTGACTCAACGAAAAGAACAAGGCAGTGAACCAGTGATTGCTTATGCCAGTCGTAGCTTGAACAAAGCAGAAATAAATTACTCAACTACAGAGAAAGAGTGTCTTGCCATAGTGTGGGCTCTTGAGAAGTGGCAACACTATCTGGAACATCGACTGTTCACCATCATCACAGATCATTCTTCTCTGCAGTGGGTAATGAATTCCAACAAAACGACCAGTAGACTCATTCGACTACAAAGATTTGATTTTGTGTTGGAATATCAGAGGGGAATGTTGAATGTTGCCCCTGATGCTCTTTCTCGAGTACATCACTTAGCTGAGTGTAATATGTACACTAGTAAAAAAGCGGATTCAGAGTTCCCAATTTCTCCTGAAACTATCTGGAGTGAACAACATAGTGATCCTGAAATCACTAAGATTTTTCAGCTTTTGGCAGAGCACCAAACACCTGAAAACGAACAGTACGCTGTGTTTGAAGACAAATTATATCACATCACTCACCTGTCAGAGGGTAAGATCCGGTACCGGGTAGTTATTCCTCCGAGTCTGGTATCCACCCTCCTTCAATATTACCATTCCAATCCATTGAGTGGTCATCTTGGTGTCTTCAAAACCTACAAGAGAGTGCAAGATGTTGCATATTGGCTAGGTATGTGGACTGACGTAAAAAGATATGTCAAGAACTGCATCAAATGTCAAACTCTTAAGAGTGACAATAGGAAGCCTGCCGGTAAAATGCAACCCATCATCACTTCACGACCGAGTGGGATGCATGGAGTAGATATCATGGGGCCATTACCCAAAAGTTCCAAACAACATGAATAGCTGCTTGTCTTTGTAGACTACTTTACCCGATGGGTAGAGCTGTTTCCCCTGAGACGTGCCACAGCACCAGCCATTGCTGAAATCCTGAGGAAAGAAATACTTACCAGATGGGGTGTGCCTGACTACATTTTGTCAGACCGAGGAACACAATTCATCTCATCCATCTTCACTGAACTGTGTAGCCAATGGAGTATGACCCCTAAACTAACCACAGCTTACCATCCCCAGACCAACATGACAGAAAGAGTAAACAGAACTTTGAAGTCAATGGTATCTGCATATGTGGAAGACAATCATAGGAGTTGGGATCACTACTTACCAGAACTGCGTTTTGCTATCAATACCACAGTTCAGGAATCCATTGGTATGTCACCTGCTGAGCTTCATCTGGGCAGGAAAATCCACAGCTCATTAGATAAAATGTTGCATAGATGCAATCTTGCCCCCTCTGGTCCTTCGTATGATGCTGTGTACCAGTTGTCAGAACTTCAAAGGAAGGCCAAGGAGAACTGCAAGAAAGCACAGACCAGACAGTTAAGAAATTACAACAAAAACAGACGAGACGTATTTCTTCATGAGAAAGATCGAGTCTGGGTCCGCAATTTTCCAACTTTGGGAACCTGTTTTTTTAAAGATGGCAATATCATTTGCGAATCATGTCCAAGAGCATTATACATTGTGCTTTGGCCCTGTTTTACCACAACAAATTTGTTGAAAAACACAATGGTTAAAGCAGCCAAATAAAGATAAAGTAAAATAAATCAAGGTTCAAGATCCCAAATAATGCAAACACTGATCTCCATCATGGTAGTGTCCGAAAACAACAACATCTAAACTTCTGTTAATTTTTAATAAGCACTTCCGTACACATCTGACAGAAATAGCACCAGTCTGGTTAGTAATGTGAAGCTGGTGATGCTGTTTTAGGAGTTGTTTAATCAGATCTTGAGCGATTTCATGTCTTTTATTTCAGTTGATTTGATCTAAGGCTGTGGCTGAAGTCAGATGTAGTTCTTGTGTTTCTCTTTTCTTCAGTGATTCTGCTTGTTAACAGCAGCTGTTCATCTCTAATGCACAATCATCACTTAATCACAGAATTATGTTGTTAACTTCAGCACCGCTTCACTCTGTAGTGTGGACACATTATAAGTGTTCATTTAAAACTGAGGATTTTGTTGTGTGGTTTAAAGGGTTAAATATGTATGATGGAAAAAAAAAACAGCATGAAATGTAATTTAACAGTAATAAACTGTAATTATTTTACGGCCACAAACTGTAAAAAAACAGTTATTTACTGGCAGCACGGTTGCCAGTAAATAACTGTTTTTCTACAGTTTGTTGCCATTAAGTCCCAATAGTATCCAGCTGCAGCCCCGCAGGCCCACACGTTTCAGGCCACACGATCCAGACCACCTGATCTAGGCCGGAAGTGGTGGGCGGGGTAATTAAATCATAACAACATGGCAGAGAACACTGTAGGACACCTGTAATGTTCTCTCATTATGTGGTGAACTATTAATTCATATATGAAGTTAAACGGTTTCTTGTAAATCTCGATTATTTGCAAGTCTTTCACATTTTACTACTGCAGGTTAAAATTGTTG
>NW_015506181.1:0-251 GCF_001515645.1 Sinocyclocheilus grahami | reverse complement strand
ACATATAGCTATAAAGAAAAACACAAAGAGAAAAAAAAAAACAAACAGACACACGGACACCGAATGAGGTGAGACAGCAAACGAGTGTCACGGGTGTGGAGTACCTCCTCTCTACTAGAGGCTGGTCTTAGCAGTGCGGTGGAGGAGAGTATGTAGGTGTTGTGTTTAAGAAAGATAGCTATATGTTTTCCTAAAATGGCAGAAGTTGTCGGTGTGGTGCAGAGTATGAGATTGTCGGTCTGTGTCAGTTG
>NW_015506180.1:379828-391784 GCF_001515645.1 Sinocyclocheilus grahami | reverse complement strand
GCACCAAGAGCTTGTAACACTCCAAAGAGAAAGGACAAAATTTAAATCGCATCATATGACCCCTTTAAATTTATAAAACAATAATAATAAAACCAATATTTATTTGATTTATGAACTGTTTAAAATAAATAAATAAATAAATAAATAGGACGGCTCCAAAGGGATATTTTGTTAGAATTAGCCAACTTTTGTGAACATCCTCAGTCAGGACGAATTTTATCCCCAAAGGCATTATTGCGATCTCATCACTTCATGTGCCATTACATTCCACTGACGCTCACTAGATTTCAGCAGAACATGACTCTTCAGACTTCTCAAGAGCGCATGTTGGAGTCAGTGGTGAAGTGCAGAGACAGCAGGTCAGGGGAGTTACCAGCAAACACTTCTCACCTGGGAATGTGGTCACTATGACGATCACCTCAGCTTACCGTAAGATATAGACCGAACAGGGAGAGAGGGACAGGGAGAGATTTAATAACTACTGCTTCAAAACCGAACTGAGAAATGATCGCATGGTTAATGATGGAACGGCTTTAGGACTGAAGGATGGATGGTGCCATGTCTAGATGAATGTTAACAATGTTTTAGTTAACTGTCTCATTATTAAAGAAACATAGAACACAGAGTGACAACTCTTCCCAGAGGACATCCACACAGAGCTAATGTCTCACGAGAAATCATGGTTGCTAACAAGTTCTTCTCTCTCACACACACACACACCCTACTGATGTAGTTTAGTTTTATCTTAAGTACAGACCATTGTCCTCTTTAACTAAAATACTTTTAAGTATTTTTGAGAATATATATATATATATATATATATATACATATTTATCATTTATTTATGTCATTTTAAAAATATTTTTTACTATAATTAACAGTAAGAGCTTTAAAGAAGTGGTTCTTTAGACACAATGAATAAATTATTTGTTAAAGAAAAAACACTTTGCTGTAAATAGTCATACAAATTTAAGAAAAATACTATACATTAATACTTCAATATAAAATATTATAAATACAATATAGAATATATAGATTTTATAATATTATATATCATTTAAATAAATTTTTATAGCCCATACACAAATTAAAAAAATCTGTATATGATAAATTATGTTTATAAACATAGATGAGAGATGAGAGATGTATGGGAACCTTTTTGCATGTCTAAAACAAATTCCCTGACTCACCTTCAGCTGCTCCTCTTCTTTAAGATCCCAGAAAACTCTGGAATGTTGGTCCATATTACATCCTTATGCTCAGCAAGAAACACACAAAGCATGTTTCTGATTTTCATACTAGTATAGAAATGTACAGTTCTCTATCTATGTACTTTGTGTAAATAGAATAATATCATGATCGGTCACTCCAGCAAAAGAGTAGAGAGAGCCAGCGGATAAGACAGAAAGGCTATGCAGGGGCAGGGCAAAAGAAAATGGGAGGAGAAAAATGAGAGACGGTCACGCTAATTAGTAACATTTTCATTAACTGTACATAGGTGCAAAATAGCATGTTTTCCAGTGGCGTAACTTTGCTTTGAAATGTGGTGGGGACACCGCGCAACTATTTTGCTAGTTTTTTATTTAATAACCTAATTTACTTGGGGACTGGGTTTAGAGTTGGACAAACTTAATTTTTGCTTTTCAAAAATACATCGATGTATCAGGGGCGGCGCCAGAGAATTTTGAACGCAGGTGCTGAGGGGGTTCTAGATCATTGACAGAGGGAGCTGGCCAATTCAGGGCTCCAGACTCATTCTTCCCACTGCTCGCTCTTTTGCAATTAACTTTCTCAGGTGGTTGCACGAGCACGTTTTTTTTTTTTGCGCTACAACATACTATTAATCAATGCATGCTGATGAACTTTTATCGTAGTTTATAGTTATGGAAACGCAAGTAGTTAACATTCAACCCGTTCTTTTTCATCAGTAGTATTATTTGTGATTTGAATTTTTTGAACGGGAGTTCCTCTTTTGACATGTTATAAGCCGGGCTTCGGATGCTTTCACTTTCGATTTCACGATCTTGTCAGGTTTTACAATAAAATAAAAGTATAAAGAAGATATCTCCAATGTTTTCACTATTTACAGTATTTTGTAAATATGAACAAATTTAGATTTTCTTTGTCGCTGCCAGTTAAAGGTATAGGGCAGTTTCTGTGCTGCTAGTGTCACCTTTAAACAACCTTCACAAACGCCTCTGTCACGTGGCAAGCCTCCCTAACTCAAACTCAGCTCCTACGGTTCTAGAAAACTAAAGGTAAAAGTAGACCACTTTCAATCAAAGGTCCAACATATTAGGAATACGTTTAACTTGAAGTTTAGCTTACCTGTCGAGAGAAGACACTCCGCAAGTTCGTCGTATCGATTGAAATCCAAACATTCCATCAGTTTCTTCCATCTTCTAAAAACACTGCCAGCGTTTACCCTTGTTTTACCCCGTTGTCTGTCACTTTGTATTGTGGCAAGTCTAATTTTAAAGACTTGCTAAACACCCTCTGGCTCAGACGTTGATAGGCAGGTGGGACATTCGGACTGAACGCAATGATTGGAGGAACATTTTAGAATTTTCTTCCACAGAAGACAAAAAATTAACCCCCCTCACAGTTGTCATGAAGGGCAAAATTAGCTATATAGACCAAAATAATTTTTTGAACCAGGCTGTAAACATGTTTTTTTCTGCTGTAAAGTTGGGCATTTGAACATGGGGAGTCAATGGGATTGACTCCCTTTTGCAGCCAGCCTCTAGCGGCCAGTTGACGAATTACAGTTTAAGTCACTTCCGTGTTGGCTTCAAGAGAGAGAGAGCGGGAGGTGGCCACTTGGTACTGGTCCGTAGTATAGAGTCCTTGTGATCGCGAATCTAGAAAGTGAAAGTGAAAGTAAAATGAGAGCATGCATTCGAAAGCGGTTTCAATGCCCTGCATATTAGTAGCGGCTCCTTGATGCCTGCAATTTATATACAGTATAATTACCTAACGATATAATTGCAAGACAAAGTATTGAAATATTTTTTATTCCCTTTAGGGGTTCTGTAGTACACTTAATTTCCTTTCTGAACACGGAATTGGGATGCGGCGGATTGCGGGGGGTATGGGGAGGCCGGCTCAACATCGTGATGTCTGTCATCCATCGGCGATGGACGATGGCATCATCTATCGGCCCAACCCTAGTTACAATGTTGGTTGTTTCTGTAAATAAACATGTTCTAGCCTGAAAGTAGGGTTGGGTATCATATTGTCACGGTGTGCCTACTCCCAGAATTATCACAAACTTTATTTACAACAGGGAAAACCACACGTAGGACACGGGTATCGATGTTCAATACCGGACGGGAAACAAGGGGCAGAACACACACAAAACACGGAACAGAGTCTGACATTACTCCCCCCATTCGGAAACAGGAGCCCTCCGTGGGCTAAACTTGGGAACAGGAGCCCTCTTTGGGTTGGATTCGGGGCTGGAGCCCACACTGGAGCGAGCTCTGGGGCTGGAGCCCACACTGGAGCGAGCTCTGGGGCAAGGCGCACTCGGGTGAAGAATGATGGCCCTGAGCCGTCCATTTTTCCTCTTCCTCCTTTTCTGATTACGGGTGAATAGGGTGGCCGGCGGGCTTGGGTCAGCGGCAGCCAGCGGGCTTGAGAATGCCGCGGCCAGCGGGCTAGACATCGGCGCGGCCGACGGGCTTGACTTCGGAACGGCTGGCGGGATGGAGAGAGCCGCCGCCGGTGGGCTGGTTCTGGATCGGGGCTGGACTAGATCGCCATCTAAAGCCGTCGCCGCGAAGAGGCCAGCAGAACTCCCAGGCACACTTGACGAAGGGGAGATTCTTACGGGCTATGGCGATGAATCAAGCGGCGATTTCCATGATGCGGTGAGAAACAAACGGGAAAACAAAAACACTTTCTAAAACGTAAAAAAACACTGACAGAAGAGGTGCCGCTCACTGCTTTGGTCCTGTATTCTGTCACGGTGTGCCAACTGTGAAGGAGCGAGGAGACTAAGGAGATTCCAGAATTAATACAGACTTTATTTACAACAGGGAAAACCACACGTAGGACACGGGGATCGACATTCAATCGACGGGAAACGAGTGGCAGAACACACACAAAATATGGGACAGAGTCTGACACAGATGATGTATGTAATGATAATAGTAATGGCAACCAGGTGTGGTTTAAACAATATATATCTGAGCATGTGCAGCATGGGGGCAGATGACCTGGGAGTGTGCGTGGTGGCAGCACGCCACAGTTGTAACCGCTAATAAATACCTACGTTGCCTTTCAATTGTAAAGCTGTTTTATTTAATGTACTCACAAGAACAGAACATGGTATCAGAAGTGGGATACCTGACAATGGATTGAGAGAGCAACTGCTCAGGGAACAAAATTTGGATCTGGAGAAAGTGCTTTCGCTTTGCAGAGCAGCAGAAACTGTAAAGACACAAGCAAAAGAGTTGTTAAATGAGAGCTGTACTGTGGATGTTGTGAAGAAATGTCAGACACCACCTAGTGGAAGTGTAAGGAAAACAACGTTCAAGGAAAGGGGCAGAGTAATGGATGAGAAGCGTCAAAGAATATGTGATCGGTGTGGGATGCAACATCCACCCAGAAAATGTCCAGCTTATGGTAAAAAACGCAACAATTGTGATAAAAATAATCATTATGCATGTTGTTGTAAAAGCAAGAGATCATTTAACCAAGTGAATGCAGTTACTGAGTGCGAATTGGAAGAATTTTATGTAGATGCGGTAACCGAATGTGAAAGTGACCAGAAAGAGTGGATTGTACATCTACAAATAAATGGCTGCACAATTGCATGTAAGCTGGAAACAGGAGCCCAAGTTAATATGATGTCTGAAGGGGAGTTTAATAAGTTGAAACCAAGGCCAAAACTGCACTCTGTTAACATAAAAGTAACTGGATATTCTGGAACAGATATACCAGTGAAAGGAACCAGTGAATATACCAGTGAAATACCAGTACAAGAGTTGCTTCAACAGGTAAAACAGTACATATGATATATGCGCACATGGATGGTGTTGATACATCAATTGATGATATAATTGTTTGGGGTGCTTCAAAGGAAGAGCATGACGCAAGGCTAAAGAAAGTTCTAGAAGCAACGAGAAGTGCAAATTTGAAGTTGAATAGAGAAAAGTGCCAATTTGGAGTAACAGAGTTGACCTTTCTGGGTGACATTGTCAGTAGTAAAGGAGTGCGATCAGATCCCATGAAGGTTTCTGCTATTGAACATATGCCTAGACCACAATGTAATAAGGATATCCAGAGGTTTATGGGAATGTTGAATTACATGAGTAAATTTATCCCTAATCTGTCTGAAAAAATAGCTCCATTGAGATGGCTCATTGAGAAAAAAAATGAATGGGAGTGGAGTTATGAACAAGAATCAGCGTGGCAAGATTTGAAGGTGATTTTAACAAAATAATTGATTTAGAAATTCTATGACCCTGAACGTTCCATTAAAGTTTCAGCTGATGCATCACAGACTGGATTGGGAGCGGTACTGCTTCAGAATTATGATGGAGCCTGGCAGCCAGTTGCATATGCCTCACGTTTGATGAATGATGCGGAATGCAGGTATGCACAAATTGAAAAGGAATTGCTAAGCATTACCTTTGCTTGTGAGAGATTTCATCAGTTTGTGGCAGGACAATCTGTTTATCTGGAGACCGATCATAAACCATTGATTGCATTGTTTAAAAAACCTCTGAATAACTGCCCTTTAAGAATTCAAAGGATGATGATTAAATTACAACGTTATGCATTATCTGTGTCTTACACACCAGGTAAATTAATGTTCATGGCTGACACCCTGTCTGGAGCTGTTGATCCGAATTCTTCATCCAGCAGGAAACTGACTGAGGATATTCAAGCATATGTGAACATGCTGTTGGAAACCTTGCCTGTCGCCGACTCCAAGATGAAGTTAATTGGTAAAGAGACAGAACGAGATCAAGTGCTTCAGCAATTTATTGAAACATGCAGAAATATGTATTAGTAGTGTATAAATTATGTTCTTTATGAATTGTGTTAAGTGTGATTAAGATTTATGATTGTTATGTGTATTTTTAAAAAAAAGAAAAAAAAGGAAGATGTAATGATAATAGTAATGGCAACCAGGTGTGGTTTAAACAATATATATCTGAGCATGTGCAGCATGGGGGCAGATGCCCTGGGAGTGTGCGTGGTGGCAGCACGCCACAGTTGTAACCGCTAATAAATACCTACATTGCCTTTCAATTGTAAAGCTGTTTTATTTAATGGACTCACAAGAATAAAGCATAAATTGTATAAATCTCAATTTAAAAAAATTTACCCTTATGACTGGTTTTGTGCTCCAGGGTCACATGTTTCTGGAAAAAAATGCCCACCCTACCTTTTAATAACGGTTTAAAGGGGTGATTCACTGTTTTTTTTTCTAGGCTTGATTGTGTTTATGGGGTACAGTCCAACATGTTAATGCTTTGTTTAAAAAAAAAACGCATTATTTTTCACATAATTTACCTTTATTCCACACAGCTCTTTCCCGTCTCTGAGAAACGGGCTGATCTTTTCCTGTTTTTATGAAGCCCCGCCCTCAGAAATAGGCCATGGGCTCTGATTGGTTAGCTAGCCCAGTGTGTTGTGATTGGCTAAACCGCCTCTAGAGCGCGTCTAAACGTCTGTTTTCTCATACTTTTAGATATGCTGTTGTAAATGCTACTGCTTATGTTAGCTTTTAATATACAGTTTTATCCTGATTAAAGCTTTAATACAGTACAGCAACCGCATGCACGTTCATGATAACGCTTCTCATAGCTAAGTGAAAATAAGTGTATAATTGGAACAGTTAATTGTTGGAGCTGAGCTGAATGAGAGAGAGAGAGAGAGAGAGAGATGCAGAGCGTGTGAAGAGCAGGGGGACGCGAGGAACAGTATTGAGAACCGCTGCTTTTTAACACTGATTTTGAAACTTGTGAATCCATTAGAATCGTTAGAAGACAGAATCGCGATTCATATATAAACAGATTTTTTCGTGCACCTCTAGTTTTCTCTTCCTCTTCTCTAAAGCAGCGCAGCATGGCCTCGCCCCCTTTGCTGCCTTTTCCCGAGGGCAGGGTTTATCTGGGTTTGTCATGAACCCGGGAAGTAACTTGTTGTAGTCCCTACCAGCCATTTTTGTAGGCATTAAACTGCCAGAATTTTAAAAGACGATATCTCCGTTTGCATTGAACTTTCAGCTTCGTAACTTTGCAGATATTGTTTATGCTCAAAAAGCAACATTACACACTAACTAATGTTTAAAAAGTGAAATCGCAATGAACCACCCCTTTAATATAATCTAAACGGATGAGTTATAATATTAAAAAAAATTCACCCCTCTTACAGTTGTCATGAAGGGCAAAATTAGCTAAATAGACCAAAACCACTTTTTGTACCAGGCTGTAAACATTTTTTTCTGCTGTAAATGTGGACATTTTAACATGGGGGGTCTATGGGATTGACTCCCTTTTGGAGCCAGTCTCTAGTGGCCAGTTGATGAATTGTAGTTTAAGTCACTTCCGTGTTGGTTTCAAGAGAGAGACCGGAAGGTTGCCGCTTGGTGGCAACAGTATGAAAGTAATCCAATTCCGCGGGAAAACTACAGACTTGGCAACACTGGCTCCAATATGGCAGATGGCTTGCATATAGTAGCCAATAGAAACAGCAACTAATGAGGCATCTGTGTATACAGTATATATCTATGCATAGTACTACAATCCACACTTAGAATTAAATTACAAAACTGTGTTACTAGAAGTAATGGAATAGTTACTTATCAGTATTGTAATAGTGACTAGTAGCAAGTAAAGTACTAGTGTCTGATGAATAAGTATTTGCATCAAGGATGTAACACCTCATCTAAACTGCAAGTGCAAACATGATAAACTAAAGCCATCGTCTACACTGCACGTGCACGATATTGTTTATGCTCAAACAGCAACATTACACACTAACTAACGTTAATAAGTGAAATCGGAATGAACCACCCCTTTAAGAGAATTAAAGGGTTAGTTCATTCAAAAATGAAAATTAGGCTGTGTTTTACTCACCCCCGATGCATCCTAGGTGTATATGACTTTCTTCTTTCAGACGAATCTAGTCGGAGTTATATAAAAAATTGTCTTTGATCTTTCAAGCTCTATCATTGCACTCAGCGGGTGTTGCAGTGCTTCGGTTCAAAAGACCTGAAATAAAAAGCACCCTTCCATAAAAAAAAGTGTCTCACACACTTGAACAAAGGCCTCCTGTAGCGAATCTATGCGTTCAATTTTTTGGACTTCAAATTTTGGGCTACCATCCACTCCCATTATAAAGCTTGGAAGAGCCAGGATGTTTTTTAATATAACTCCAAACGTATTCAGCTGAAAGAAGACAGTCATATACTAGGATGGCTTGAGGGTTAGTAAATCATGGGGTAATTTTCATTTTTGGGTGAACTAACCCTTTAAAGAAGACGATATCTCCGTTTGCACTGAACTTTCAGCTTCGTAACTTTGCAGATATTGTTTATGCTCAAACAGCAACATTACACACTAACTAACGTTAATAAGTGAAATCGGAATGAACCACCCCTTTAAGAGAATTAAAGGGTTAGTTCATTCAAAAATGAAAATTAGGCTGTGTTTTACTCACCCCCGATGCATCCTAGGTGTATATGACTTTCTTCTTTCAGACGAATCTAGTCGGAGTTATATAAAAAATTGTCTTTGATCTTTCAAGCTCTATCATTGCACTCAGCGGGTGTTGCAGTGCTTCGGTTCAAAAGACCTGAAATAAAAAGCACCCTTCCATAAAAAAAAGTGTCTCACACACTTGAACAAAGGCCTCCTGTAGCGAATCTATGCGTTCAATTTTTTGGACTTCAAATTTTGGGCTACCATCCACTCCCATTATAAAGCTTGGAAGAGCCAGGATGTTTTTTAATATAACTCCAAACGTATTCAGCTGAAAGAAGACAGTCATATACTAGGATGGCTTGAGGGTTAGTAAATCATGGGGTAATTTTCATTTTTGGGTGAACTAACCCTTTAATGCATATCTCTATTTGACATCAGCTTGTCAGATGTTTCATTCCATCCATTGCTACAGTTATCACTGTCAATCATAGTAATGATTTGCGGCACAATTTAGCGAATTCACTAGCGACATTTTTTACACTCGCGTTTGTAATTCCTGAAACAGTATACGTGGATGTTTGGCCCTCTTAGACAAACAAAACTTTTCTTCAAACTGTGAATAAAGTATGTAGAGAAAACACTCTGTATGTATAGAGTGCAAAGGGTGCTTCCCTTATACCGCAACTGACAGAGCTTATACTTACGCGAAAACTCCTAATACAGTGGGTACGGAAAGTATTCAGACCCCCTTACATTTTTCACTCTTTGTTTTAATGCAGCCATTTGCTAAAATCATTTAAGTTAATTTTTTTCCCTCATTAATGTACACACAGCACACCATATTGACAGAAAAACACAGAATTGTTGACATTTTTGCAGATTTATTAAAAAAGAAAAACTGAAATATCACATGGTCCTAAGTATTCAGACCCTTTGCTCAGTATTTAGTAGAAGCACCCTTTTGATCTAATACAGCCATGAGTCTTTTTGGGAAAGATGCAACAAGTTTTTCACACCTGGATTTGGGGATCCTCTGCCATTCCTCCTTGCAGATCCTCTCCAGTTCTGTCAGGTTGGATGGTAAACGTTAGTGGACAGCCATTTTTAAGTCTCTCCAGAGATGCTACATTTCAAATTTGATGTTTTTTTGTTGAAATAACTGTGTTTCTTCTTAGTTTTTTCTTATCAGTTTGGTATATTAGGGTTGTGTGTTACACCTAATGTTGTTAAATTAAGGTTTATTGCAGTTTCATCTGTGTTACCATGATGGTGTTTGGCGTTTGTGTGATTGACACTGTGCACCTTCTATATATGTTATTATTTAAAAGCTGCTTGTGATGGGCTTTGGTTCATCATGTGACTTTCTCATCACCACCTGCATTTGGTGGTTATCAGTGTATTACAAAGGTACAAGACAGATGTCAGTGCTTCAATAAGTTGGTATATTAACATTATATCAGTTAATGAAATTACGGTATTTAACTGTAAATTTAAGTTAAAACCGTAAAACCTAAAACGTTGCCAGTTTTTTACCATAAATTTTACGGAATTTTTTTTACAGTGTTACTGCACAATGAATATCTTATTTACACCGTGAAGGCTTTCTTTTTATCTTGTTATAATAGGAAAATCTGTGAGCGTGTAGAACTCCGTAAACTTGCGAAAACAAAAATGAGTTCAGAGCGGATTCTGACTAACCTGCAGTAAACACCTCTGATTGGCCATTGCTTTCAACAGAGATGCCTGTGATTGGCTACAATACTCAACGCTGCAAAACACGTTGTAAATAGAAACTTTTGGATGGTACTTTAAAAAGACCCCTCCCCCTCCCAAAACACTTTCTCATCGGATCTACACGAAACTTGTGGGTGACCTATTTTGATCTCAAAAAGGTGAATTTTCACAGAAAGGTGAGGAGTTTGCATCTATGCAGATACAAAAATTAACTAAATGGATTAGATTAATTAGATGAAAGATTAAATAAATGATCCTGGAATTTCACAAATTAGTAAAAATATCCCATTATATCGCTCAGTTACTACAAAACAAAATTGCACATAGCAATTTTTTACACTGATTAAAAATGTTTTAAATTGTGTTTTCTTCATCCCTCTTATGTATGTGTCCCTCTAAATCAAAACAAGGACTTTGATCTGTCATCTTCTATAAATGTGTGCATAATTACAGGTGTACACACAAAAACAGGTAAGACTCCAATGGGAAGTTATATGAATATTCTTGGTTTTGGTTTCTGAGCAGCTCATTCCTCCTTGGACTCAAGACATTCACTGCGTCCCAATGTTCTATCCATCCTAAATAGTATGTGAGATTAAAATAAGTCTGTCCCAAAGTATAGTATGTTGAAAAGATTATGCCAAAAGTCCCCGGATGGTCTACTATTTCAGGTCGATTTGTGTGGGATCCGTGCATACTCTGATGGCTAATATTACCCACAAACCATTGCGCTTTGACGAATGATTCGGTTGAGAACATAGGTTGAGAGCTACAAACATGAATAAAAAGTGTAAAAAAAAAACTACAAACATGGTGGATGTGCATGACCGACGGTTAAACAGAGAGGTTTAGATAAAGGGGTTTGAGTTACTAATAATCAGTGGTGGAAAGAGTACTGAAAAAATATACTCAAGTAAAAGTGCCATTACCTTCCAAAAAATTTAGTGTGAGTAGAGTAAAAGTACTTGTCCAAAAAACTACTTGAGTAAGAGTAAAAGAGTAGCCTATTTAAAAGTACTCATGAGTATTGAGTAGTGAGTACTGAGCTGTGGATTCTACCCCCTCATAATAAACGCTGTACACCCCAATTTATAAATTTTAAAAACATTGTACATTCTGTAATTCACATTATCTTGTTTGTCATAAAGAATGAAGAATATCTTTCATCCAGCAGTTTTAATTTTGACTGCCAACTCTTTAAAATACATCAAAACAGCACGGAAACAGTATTCAGTTGAAGAAAAGATGAAAGTTATTCTTAGTACAATCATCCCCATTTAATCATAAAGTAAAAAAAAAAAAAGATTTAAAATCATTTGTAAGGCCACTGAGACAGCATATGCTGTTGTTGCACATAAAATATTAATGTTTAGAACAGTGCAAATACAAACACCATTAGATACTCATAGTTCAGCATCACACACCATGATATGAGTTAAAATGAGAGCCCATTTCTCTCCAAAACGGTGCCAGTTTGAGCGTTTTGCAATAAAGAAATAAGAATAACTAAACTTGATTGTTACAATTTTAACATAAATGCACATTGTTCTAGAAGGATG
>NW_015506180.1:377425-379168 GCF_001515645.1 Sinocyclocheilus grahami | reverse complement strand
ATCATGTGTAAGGCCACTGAGACAGCATATGCTGTTGTTGCACATAAAATATTAATGTTTAGAACAGTGCAAATACAAACACCATTAGATACTCATAGTTCAGCATCACACACCATGATATGAGTTAAAATGAGAGCCCATTTCTCTCCAAAACGGTGCCAGTTTGAGCGTTTTGCAATAAAGTTAATTAAATAAAAATAACTAAACTTGATAATTTATGTTACAATTTTAACATAATGCACATTGTTCTAGAAGGATGGCAAATTCATGCCATACCGTTTACACATTTACTCGAATTGTTATGCTGATAACACAATTTGTAAGGAAAAATGCATTAAATAGCGAAGTATTTCTGGGGAAACTTTTTCAAAGAAAAACACACACACACACACACGTCTCTTTGCTGAGCCGCGGCGGTCTCGGTGAATCAGCAGCACCCACAACTTAATGGAACAAAAAGTGTCGAACTTGAAAATTGTTTATGTGCGAGTGCACTTGTTAAATGAAAGCGGATTGTATAAAATGGATAAAAAAAACGAGTTTATTAACGAGATGCAGTTTTATTACATCCCGCGCTGGCACAGATGCAGTATATTAACGCCACAGGTCATCAATAACCAGTGGCGGCTCGTCAAGGGAGGCAGGGCAGGCACAGCCTCCCCATAATTTTGAGGTGAAAATGGGAGGAGGACGATTTAATGTTAATAAAATTCACAGTTCATTTCAGTTCATGTCTCAGAATGTGTATTTTTTGTTTGTAATTTCACAGTTGTAATACCATAACGTGAAAGCACCGCTTTTCTATCGCGAATGTGCCGAATCTGAGAGTTATGCTCGCAAAGAAGGTAATGTTAACTATTAAACCAACCAAATCAAAACTTTCAAAAACACACTGCAATGTGATTCTTTTACTGAGTGAGTCAGTGGGTTTAATCAGTGACATTAACAGATTTACTATTCGGTGTATTCTCCGCGACCTCCTTCCCTTGTTGTTTTTACACATAGAAAAGGCGAAAAAACATATAGCATTGTCCATTTTTCTCTCAGAACGATGATCTGAGTTACTATTGCAATTATCGATGCAGTATGAATGACATATTTCACAATCACGACAAACAATCAAATACTGCCCTAAACTCAATAGCGGAATGGCAGCGCTATCCTGCAAATATGGCGGATAAACAAGCAGTTCCCTCTCGAGCTTTCACGAGACATCACGGAGATATTTCTCCGTTATGGGAACTCCTTCCCTTCCAACCTTTCCTGAAGTCCTATTGGCTCCCGCCAGTCCAAATGACTGAATTTAGGGAAAACAGCCTAAGCTGGATATAGGCTACAGCAGTCGGCTTAATTAAATGGCGCAACAGGCAGCTCTCTTTTAACACAGACTTTTAAGAAGGGATGGATGTTTGCTTCAAGTGATAGGCCAGGTAAGTGAAGTTATATTATCTTGCTGTATTCATGTCCTTTTCTTTACGTTTTCTGACTAAAAGCAACCAAAAGGCCATTTTAAAGTGGTTAAGCAAATAATATAATAATCGGCAGGGATCCCAAACGTTACAATAACCAATGACGTTACAATTAGTGTGCCTACTCCATTTTAAAACCCACGAACCGCCACTGCCAATAAGGTGCAGATTTGGTCCTCAATTTGTGTTTCCAACACAGTTTTTCACAGCTCAAACTCATCAAAAGTCAACAAGTTCAACAAGCAACAACGACTTATCCAAGTGACCGCTGCAG
>NW_015506180.1:361836-377209 GCF_001515645.1 Sinocyclocheilus grahami | reverse complement strand
CGGAGTAAAAGTAACGATACATCACTTAAAATGTACTCAAGTAAAAGTACACAAATTTTAAGCCACTCAAAGTACAATTACTGATTAAAACTACTTATTTACCGTAACATGAGTATTTGTGATTCGTTACTTCACACCCCTGCTAATAATCAACATTTAACCTGGTAAAAAAATATTTATTTAATGTTATCTGTGTTATATTTAATCTGCAACAGCCTTTTATAAACATCCGTTTGGTCGTTACTTTTAAATGCATCATTATACAGAAAATATGAGCAGTTCTCCGCATGAAGACCCGCGGCACGCAGATCAACGTGCTGCTACTTTTCTCTCCGATATGGTAGGAAGTTAAATTAAATGAAAAGTGGAGGATGTAAACTGTGACAAGATGATTGACAGGCCAGTTTACAGTGACAGGGTGCCTGTATCTATGCGACAGAGCGTCCGTTAAAGACGCAGTTGTGTGATGTGATAGTATGTCCCAAAGCTTGCCTACTCTTCTACTACACACTCAAACGTGTGGACGTTTTCTTCACCAAAAAGTACATACTTTAAGGGCGTAGTATAATAGGTGCACTGGGACGCAGCATCAGTGTACCAGTAACAGCTGCTCAGCCCTGCTAACTCTGAACCCAGCGGACCAATCAAAACCTATCACTGTTCTAACGTTTGAGCTCAGTGGCCCAATCAAAACCCTATCCTTTGTGACTCTCGGCACAACAGGCCAATCACACAGTCATTGTACCAAATCTGAAAACCAGTGTCATAATCTCAGACTCAGAGGATCAGAAAGTCAGACTGTTCTCTGTAGAAAAACTGATATTCCCAATAAATAAGTTACAGCCAAAAAAAGGATTTGCAAAATGTTTATTTATATAAACACAGACATATATATGGTCTCATTTGAACCAGCGGATCGAGCCGTACATTGCCAAAAGCTTTAAACCAAAATAGAATAAATGAACAGAAAGATCAGTGTTAAAACATAAATAATCTGATAAACTGGGGAATTTACTGCTTTGAACAAAATGACACTTTATTCAAATCATCATCTTGATCACATGCATTTTATATTACAAATTCCCACAATGCTTCGAAGCAGAGGCAAACCATGTGTGCAGCAGGAAGAAACAGATTTTACTCAACATTTGTCTGATATCAGCGCTGGTGTAGGTTAATGTAGCTACACTGGCATACAATGTATTTGAAAGACAAGCAGGTATTTAAAACATGAACGCAAAAAAAAAAAAAAAAAGAGTATCATTACAAAGAAATGTATAATAATCTTTAATTCAGTAATTAATGACTGAGATTAGAGCAGGACCCCAGAACCAACCTGATGGTAACAGCAGCGTTACCATGTAACATTTGTAATTTTGTCTAATCGAGTTTCCAGCATGTTTATTGTGGATAATAAAAGCTGTGCACACATCCTCAACTGCATAAAAAGAGAACTAAACACAAATAAACAATGAGGCCAATATTTCCAGTGGCCAGTAAACAGGGGATATGATTTATACAAACTCGCACATACACAATCTCTCTCTTCACACACACATACACACACCTGGTTTTCCTTAAACCTGGTCTCTGAGTTTGGCCAGTCTCTGAGAGAGCTCGTCCTACAGTGACAAATATAAAACCATTATAGCACATATCTGACATGAGTTTGTTCGTATTTCTATATTCAAGTATGTGTGTTATAATACCTGTTCTGCAGATGCTACGCTGGTTCCCACCGATCCTGTCTGACCTTGAGGAAGCTCCATATTGAGGTCCAGCCTAAAGGCACAAGTACAGGCATTGTTTTTTTTATCTTACATGTTTGTCCTAAATTGGGTTCAGTTACCAAAAAGATTTCCTGAATCTGAATATCAATAATTATTGGCTAACTGATTAAATTACTTAGTCATTAATTCATAGTCTGATATATCATATAGAAATAATAATAATACACTACCGTTCAAAAGTTTGGAATCAACTGAAATTTTCATTTCTATTAAGCAAATGCATTGAATTGACCAAAAAAGGGACAGTAAAGACATTTACACCTGATCAGAAATATTAGAATGATTTCTGAAGGATCATGTGACTCTGAAGTCTGGAGTAATAGCTGCTGAAAATCTAGCTTTGACATCTCAGGAATAAATTATATATTTAAATGTATAAAAATAGAAAACAATTAATATATATTCTAATATTTCACAATATTATGTTTTTTACTGTATTTCTGATCAAATAAACACAGCCTTGTTGAGCATAAGAGACTTTACAAAAATATCAACAAAAAGTTACCAACCCCAAACTTTTGAATGGTAGTGTGTATTATAGTATTTACTTAAAAAAATATTAATAATCTCAGCATTTGGAAATGTTCTTACCCGGCCTCATCTGCCATTTCCATCATCAGAGCATCGACTTGACCCTAAAACACAGCATAGTGTCACAAAAGGTAAAACAACTATGTCAGCGTAGTAAGCATGTGTATGTATCACCTGTGGTGTAGTGAGTGTTGTGGTGCTGCTCATTGTGTCCTCCATCTGAGCCGTCTGTACGTCCAGAGTTTCAAACTGGCGCTCAAACTTTTCCATTAGAGCTGAAATCTGACCATTTGACAGAGAATTAATACTGCCAATAAAATCTAAACAAATCAGATCAATGCAATTATTTTTATAAGGTGCTCAATGAAAACACTTCAAAAACAAAGAACTCGTCCTTTCACCTTCTCAAGGTTCATGCTCTTCAGGGTTACGTCCATGCCTTTCACCACCCCAGCCATAGATTTGGTGACCTGGAGAATTAAAAATCTAAAATTAACTTAACTCTCTTGGATAAATACTTGGGTATATCTAGTTTAAAAGGAAAAAGCAGTTTGTGTACCTTGTTCATGGTGACTGCCGTCTGTACTCGAGCAGCCACCGCATCCACTCTAGCGCTCATTCTAAGGAAGTTCACTGATTGGTTCTTCTGGCGGATGGCGTTTTCCGCATGTATCCGGGCAACCTCCATATTGCCCTTCTGGACTGCCTAAGTAACACAGACATAAGCAGTGGTTCATTGGGACATTGGTCATTAAAACGGTCTTAGATTTGAAGCAATACATTTTACATATGGCAAAAAATGGATGAGCTTAAGTGTGAACAGAATTGGTGATCAGACTGCTTTAAAAAGTTTGTAACGTTAATCAGAACTTTCACTCAAGTACGTTTTGGCTAGATATGACTTTTATATTTAATATAATTCTTGAACATGTATGTTTACTTTCAATTTTTTCACAAGTATAATGTATCAGTACTTTTTTCTATGCAAAGCTTAAAAATCATAAAGCAGCTCCAAAATCGGTTGGGTTAAGATACTACAGCCTAAAGGTACTTTTTCTAAATGAATGGAGTGTCTAAATGCCATTCAATGGATGTGTGTGTTTTGCTTTTGTTTGTGACTGTTTACCTTCTTGACCTTGGCCTTCTCTGCTTTCTCTTCTTTGTCACATTTCTTGGAGCTGCGCTGAAGTTCTTTGGCTGCAAACTTGAGGTTAAACAAATTCTCTGAAGTCAAAGGTCAAGGAAAGATTTTAAACAGAACCGCAATGTGTGCGTGTTATTATCTGATACCTTCAATAGATTTGTATTTATAAAAAAATATGCCCAATACACACTTCAACAATGTAACAATAACGATTACATTATAAACCAACAATGTACATTGTCTCGAAACCGAACAAACTAGTCTGACAGGCTGGGCTGAGTTCCTAAATAACACAGAGGCGGCGACTTACCTGTACCTGGCGGAATTTGACGATATTTTTGATAACCCAATTACCAAAATAATCACTTGTCATTTCATAAACTGACTAAATTAAAAAGTCTCATTTAACTTTCCAATTTAAATGGTTTTACTAAGCTACATACTAAAACCCACTCTGTAAATCAACCTGTAACGTTACCTCGACCGATGAGACAAGAAATCCCGAATGTGCGTTGTTTGATATAACGGCTATAATGTGACTCGACCTACTGGTAACGTTATATGCTCAAATGTTGCCACCACCGAGTTAAACCCATAAGTAACTCTAAGTGAAAGTGATTAGGGTCCGATAGTGACTCTGGACCGGGCCCGACCACTGCAGTCCGCAAGGATACTCTCCATGTTCGACATAATCCGGTTCGGCTGCTGGTTCTTCTTGAGGAAGTGTGACGATTAGACGGCAGTAGTTTTCAGTCGTGACTTTGCCAAGCTCTTCGTGTGGATCAGTAGCTGTCCCCCGCTCGGTTTGTTGTAATTTTTCTTCACTTCCGGCTTCTCCAAACAACTGGAGTGACGTCACAGTCATGCGCTCAGGTCAGCGATCGTGGTGATGTCACTGGCAAAACAGCGAAAGAGAGGATAACGATCCACACACACACACACACACACACACATCTATAGATGTAGATCAAATACATCATAGTTTTATCTACATTCATGTCCTTTTGACTGGTACAGATCAGAGAGAGACAAATCACAGTTACACCTTTATTATAAAAAAAAAACAACCCAAAATGTGTAGAAAAACAGGACATAAGTTTATGACATCTAACATCATGATCATCTTCATTATTATTGTCACTGAACAGACTGAGACTTTGTCACAAGACAACAGATCCCTGATACAAAAAAGAAAAAAAGGGCCATGAGAAATGGAAAGGAAATGAGCAGACAAAAACTCATCTGTTCAACTCCTTTTTAAATGAAGGGAACAGCACAGAGCTTGAGGAGGTTAATGCTGTATCCTGATTGGCTGGGAAACATCTTTTAAACGGGTGAGGAAAAGCAGTTTTGAGACTAGATGGAGAGGGTGCTTTCCACAGTAGTGCAACAGAGAGAAAAACAAAAGTGAGAAAGAAGGATAACAGAAGAAGATAAGGGAAGGTCAAATCAGAAAGAGAGAGAGAGAGAGAAAGATGTTCCAATGTTTAAAAAAAATCATTTTTGTACACACACCCCTTGACACCACAAACCAAACTCCGATTCAAACTGGAGTGACGTCACAGTCATGCGCTCAGGTCAGCGATCGTGGTGATGTCACTGGCAAAACAGCGAAAGAGAGGATAACGATCCACACACACACACACACACACATCTATAGATGTAGATCAAATACATCATAGTTTTATCTACATTCATGTCCTTTTGACTGGTACAGATCAGAGAGAGACAAATCACAGTTACACCTTTATTATAAAAAAAAAAAACAACCCAAAATGTGTAGAAAAACAGGACATAAGTTTATGACATCTAACATCATGATCATCTTCATTATTATTGTCACTGAACAGACTGAGACTTTGTCACAAGACAACAGATCCCTGATACAAAAAAGAAAAAAAGGGCCATGAGAAATGGAAAGGAAATGAGCAGACAAAAACTCATCTGTTCAACTCCTTTTTAAATGAAGGGAACAGCACAGAGCTTGAGGAGGTTAATGCTGTATCCTGATTGGCTGGGAAACATCTTTTAAACGGGTGAGGAAAAGCAGTTTTGAGACTAGATGGAGAGGGTGCTTTCCACAGTAGTGCAACAGAGAGAAAAACAAAAGTGAGAAAGAAGGATAACAGAAGAAGATAAGGGAAGGTCAAATCAGAAAGAGAGCGAGAGAGAGAAAGATGTTCCAACGTTTAAAAAAAATCATTTTTGTACACACACCCCTTGACACCACAAACCAAACTCCGATTCAACTTATGATCGCTTCAATTTATGTCTTCACTATCCTGAAAATACACCAGTGAAACACATTAACATTGATTACATGATCACAGTAGATGATTTTCAGAGTTTCTTGTTGTCTTCCTTGTTCAAAACATAACAGCCTTTTCAGTCTTTCATGATAATGGTGTAGAGAAAATAATAAAAATAAACAGTCTGTTGCTCTTCAGATAGCTTGAGGGCACCAGCTTCAATTTACATTATATCTGAACCAGCCAGAGTCCAGGATTCAGACATCACCTCACATCCACCAATCAGCTGCCACATATACTTGACATAAAATGTGCAAACATTATCAATACTAATGTTCTCCTTACTGCAAGATAAGAATGAATCAAAGTGTATCATACAAGAGTGGAAAAATATAAATATATTCTGTAAAAACAGTCTGAAGTGTTTGTGTATTTGAACAAGAGGAGAAGGGAGAAGTGCATTTTCTCCTACATTTCCCATAATCCTCCTCGCGTCTGTGCTCAAATAGATTAATGAGTGATCTGGAAGTAGTTAATGCACCTCAGAGGTTGCACCTGCACCAAAATTGATTATATTATTGAACAGAGGTAAATGCATAACCTGATTTAATAGTAAAGTCAAGTCAGCTGAATTAGACGGTAAACGTAAGTATTCTCAATGACTCCCTGCGTAAAAAAGGGTATGAAAAGAATCCGAGATGGAGGAAGGGAGAGGAGAGCAGCACCATCTTTCTGACAGAATAAATTCCTCGGAGTAAAAGAAACCAAGATGGAAATCAAAGTGAAACAGGAGGAGGAAGGGATGATGAACACAGAGAGGGGGAAGGAAAGTTGACTCTTTAGCACTCTGGACCAGAATAAGGCAGAGGTGTGGCTGTTGATGGCGTGGTAGTTTCTGTGGAAACCACAGAGAAGAGAGAGCACCACAGTCCAGGAAGAGTCATGAACATCAAGTTTTGGAGACAAAAACAGCAAAACAAACAAGTCACAAAAAGACAGTACAAAAACAAAATCCCTGCAGTATCGCTGTAGTGAGTCTGTGTAAACATCATAAAATGTCAATGTGTCCAGCCCATGAGATGGCTGACCCTTGCACGTTCAGTCATGCGACGGACTCTTCCAGAACGTGACATTCCTAGATTCAGTGGGTCTGTTGTCAGCCCCTCATCTTCAGAGTCATCGTTGTACAGGACAGTCCTTCGACCCTGGTTACGAGTATTAACCCGCCCCGACTTTGGAGTACTTTGATTTGACCTCTGACTTCCAGTTTTTGTTGACGACGAAATGACATCGTCTTCCCCTTCTGATTCCTCTTCTTCTTCAAGTTCCTCCTCTTCCTCCTCAGGTTCCTCCTCTTCCTCTGGTTCTTCCTCAGGCTCCTCTTCATCTCTTTCATTTGCTCGCCGTGCTCGTTTTTCTGGTGTTGTTGTTTGCGATCCTACTTTCCGTTTTCGTTTTGCGTTTTCAACAGAGGCCGATGCCGCGTTGCCTTTCTGTTTGTGTTGCGGGGCTTTGCTGTAGTCATGATCGCCGCCGTCGGCAAAGCTGGCCACCTCAGCCCCGCTGTCGTCACTCTCGGACGAAGACGACGAGGTTCCGGAAGAGGACGACGATGCGGATGTTGAGGATGATGATGAGCTGGTACTCTCACATTCAGAGACCTCTCCCTCTTCAGTTAACGTGGCAGCTCTCCGACGTGAACTTCGACCTGCGTTTGGCAGAAAGCCATTGCCACCTATATAGATGCACAGAGGACACAATTTCATGGTCAAATTGGAGGTAAAGCAAATTCTTTGCAATATACACTACCATTCAAAAGCTTGTGGTCAGTAAGATCAGAATTCATTCCAATATGCTGATTTGGTGCTCAAGAAACATTTATCATCAATGCCTGTTATTGTCAGGCGACATTCACCCTTGTACAGGTCCTAATGGGGAAGTTTGTCCCGGTTTTTACAAAGGGCGAGTTTTGGAATCCGGATTGTACTTGGCTGAACGGAATTCCGCTGTTGTACAGCTACGAGTGTCATGCAGTGACAGGGCTCCAAATATTAACAGCATGGCTAATAATATATCTCACCTTTTCATGGATAATGGCGTGGTCATAATGGGCGACGAGGCAGCTGCGAGGTCTAGTTTGGAGAGGACAGTTTGCCGGGGAGGATGTGTTGTGGACCAGAAAGGCACTGAATACGATGAGAGCTTAGTTGATGAAGAGACTCTTCCAGTATCAAGAGATTCTGCCGATTTGTTTGGGGACTATTTTGACACAAAAGGTTTACATTTTGTGCACTTAAATATAAGGAGTTTGTTACCCAAGGTTGATGAAGGTGCTTACTTAAGAACTGTAAAGTGGGGATTTTTTGCTTAACAGAAACATGGTTAGACACATCTGTAACTAATAATGAAATAAAAGTAGACGATTATAATGTTATTAGGAAGGATCACAATAGACAAGGAGGAGGTGTTTGTATTTTTATTAGATCGGATATTAATTTTAATGTGTTAGACATTAAAGGAACACTCCACTATTTTTTAAAATAGGCTCATTTTCCAACTCTAGAGTTAAACAGTTGAGTTTTACCGTTTTCGAATCCATTCAGCTGATCTCCGGGTCTGTCGTAGCACTTTTAGCTGCAGCTTAGCATAGATCATTGAATCTGATTAGACCGCTAGCACCTCGCTCAAAAATGACCGAAGAGTTTCGATATTTTTCCTATTTAAAACTTGACTCTTCTGTAGTTACATCGTGTACTAAGACCGACGGAAAATGGGTGCAGCAGGCGCAATGATATTACGCAGTGCCTGAAAATAGGCTAACTTCCGCCAACTTAACCAACGTGACCACCTGCTTGCACAGGGAGCGTGCTGGGGACTATTTTCAGGCACTGCGTAATATCATTGCGCCTGCTGCACCCATGGTACGGCAGCAAAGTTCCTTGATTATTACACCGGAATGAGAGTATAGTTCCTAGCCATATCGGCCTAGAAAATAGCAACTTTTCATTTCCCATCTGTCTTAGTACACGATGTAACTACAGAAGAGTCAAGTTTTAAATAGGAAAAATATCGAAACTCTTTGGTCATTTTTGAGCGAGATGCTAACGGTCTAATCAGATTCAATGATCTATGCTAAGCTGCAGCTAAAAGTGCTACCGCCAAAACCGGAGATCGGCTGAATGGATTAGAAAACGGTAAAACTCAACAGTTTAACTCTAGAGGAGTTGGAAAATGAGCATATTTTCAAAATAGTGGAGTGTTCCTTTAATGTTGAGCAAGAGTTATTGTTCTTGGAATTATTGTTGCCTGCGACTAAGCCTATACTGTTTGGAGTTTGTTATCGTCCACCCAGTCAAAACAATTTTTATGAGGGACTGGAGTTTGTTTTGAACAACAATTTGGCAAAATAATGTATTATTATGGGGGATTTTAATACAAATATAGATAATAGAAAAGGGGATCATTTTAAAGCTTTACAGTCATTATGCCAATTATTCCATTTAACCCAAATAATAAACAAATCTACTAGAGTTTGGGAAGGTGGGGAAAGTACCATCGATCTTATTTTGGTATCTGATGAAAAATATATTTCCCAGAGAGGAGTAATTGAATACGGTATCAGTGATCATAACATAATTTTTTTGTACAAGAAAATGTAGTAAAATAAGATTTAGTAATCATAAAACAGTATGAACTAGATTGTTAAAAATATATAATATTGACGTTTTTAAAGACAATCTTAAAAGAGTTAATTGGAATGATATTCAAAATATCTCAATAGTTGATGCTTGGAAAAATTTAAGTTTTATTTCTTAAAGTAATGGACAAAATTGCCCCCCTTAGACAGGCGAGAGTTAAGCAAAGAGCTAGTTATTGGATGGATCAGAAAATATTGTAAATAGTCATGATCGCCGCCGTCGGCAAAGCCGGCCACCTCAGCCCCGCTGTCGTCACTCTCGGACGAAGACGACGAGGTTCCGGAAGAGGACGACGATGCGGATGTTGAGGATGATGATGAGCTGGTACTCTCACATTCAGAGACCTCTCCTTCTTCAGTTAACGTGGCAGCTCTCCGATGTGAACTTCGACCTGCGTTTGGCAGAAAGCCATTGCCACCTATATAGATGCACAGAGGACACAATTTCATGGTCAAATTGGAGGTAAAGCAAATTCTTTGCAATATACACTACCATTCAAAAGCTTGTGGTCAGTAAGATCAGAATTCATTCCAATATGCTGATTTGGTGCTCAAGAAACATTTATCATCAATGCCTGTTATTGTCAGGCGACATTCACCCTTGTACAGGTCCTAATGGGGAAGTTTGTCCCGGTTTTTACAAAGGGCGAGTTTTGGAATCCGGATTGTACTTGGCTGAACGGAATTCCGCTGTTGTACAGCTACGAGTGTCATGCAGTGACAGGGCTCCAAATATTAACAGCATGGCTAATAATATATCTCACCTTTTCATGGATAATGGCGTGGTCATAATGGGCGACGAGGCAGCTGCGAGGTCTAGTTTGGAGAGGACAGTTTGCCGGGGAGGATGTGTTGTGGACCAGAAAGGCACTGAATACGATGAGAGCTTAGTTGATGAAGAGACTCTTCCAGTATCAAGAGATTCTGCCGATTTGTTTGGGGACTATTTTGACACAAAAGGTTTACATTTTGTGCACTTAAATATAAGGAGTTTGTTACCCAAGGTTGATGAAGGTGCTTACTTAAGAACTGTAAAGTGGGGATTTTTTGCTTAACAGAAACATGGTTAGACACATCTGTAACTAATAATGAAATAAAAGTAGACGATTATAATGTTATTAGGAAGGATCACAATAGACAAGGAGGAGGTGTTTGTATTTTTATTAGATCGGATATTAATTTTAATGTGTTAGACATTAAAGGAACACTCCACTATTTTTTAAAATAGGCTCATTTTCCAACTCTAGAGTTAAACAGTTGAGTTTTACCGTTTTCGAATCCATTCAGCTGATCTCCGGGTCTGTCGTAGCACTTTTAGCTGCAGCTTAGCATAGATCATTGAATCTGATTAGACCGCTAGCACCTCGCTCAAAAATGACCGAAGAGTTTCGATATTTTTCCTATTTAAAACTTGACTCTTCTGTAGTTACATCGTGTACTAAGACCGACGGAAAATGGGTGCAGCAGGCGCAATGATATTACGCAGTGCCTGAAAATAGGCTAACTTCCGCCAACTTAACCAACGTGACCACCTGCTTGCACAGGGAGCGTGCTGGGGACTATTTTCAGGCACTGCGTAATATCATTGCGCCTGCTGCACCCATGGTACGGCAGCAAAGTTCCTTGATTATTACACCGGAATGAGAGTATAGTTCCTAGCCATATCGGCCTAGAAAATAGCAACTTTTCATTTCCCATCTGTCTTAGTACACGATGTAACTACAGAAGAGTCAAGTTTTAAATAGGAAAAATATCGAAACTCTTTGGTCATTTTTGAGCGAGATGCTAACGGTCTAATCAGATTCAATGATCTATGCTAAGCTGCAGCTAAAAGTGCTACCGCCAAAACCGGAGATCGGCTGAATGGATTAGAAAACGGTAAAACTCAACAGTTTAACTCTAGAGGAGTTGGAAAATGAGCATATTTTCAAAATAGTGGAGTGTTCCTTTAATGTTGAGCAAGAGTTATTGTTCTTGGAATTATTGTTGCCTGCGACTAAGCCTATACTGTTTGGAGTTTGTTATCGTCCACCCAGTCAAAACAATTTTTATGAGGGACTGGAGTTTGTTTTGAACAACAATTTGGCAAAATAATGTATTATTATGGGGGATTTTAATACAAATATAGATAATAGAAAAGGGGATCATTTTAAAGCTTTACAGTCATTATGCCAATTATTCCATTTAACCCAAATAATAAACAAATCTACTAGAGTTTGGGAAGGTGGGGAAAGTACCATCGATCTTATTTTGGTATCTGATGAAAAATATATTTCCCAGAGAGGAGTAATTGAATACGGTATCAGTGATCATAACATAATTTTTTTGTACAAGAAAATGTAGTAAAATAAGATTTAGTAATCATAAAACAGTATGAACTAGATTGTTAAAAATATATAATATTGACGTTTTTAAAGACAATCTTAAAAGAGTTAATTGGAATGATATTCAAAATATCTCAATAGTTGATGCTTGGAAAAATTTAAGTTTTATTTCTTAAAGTAATGGACAAAATTGCCCCCCTTAGACAGGCGAGAGTTAAGCAAAGAGCTAGTTATTGGATGGATCAGAAAATATTGTAAATATTAAAAAATAGGAGGGCTCTCTCGATTTATAGGAGATCTAAGAATCAGGAAGAGAAAAATCTCTGCGAAAGGTGTTAAATAGGTTCCACTCGATTGGTAAATCAAAATGTCCTGTATCAAAGGTAGGTCTAGATATTGATGGCAAGATAGAATTTGATAAAAATAAAGTTGCTAATAAATTTAATTCATTCTTTTCATTAATTGCTAATAGTCTAGTTAATGAGCTTCCTCTGTCCAAAGGAAATTATGGGATTGATTTTGTTAAGAGATTTTATTTAAAACAAGGGGTGTTGCCAAATAGTTTTTCTTTTGCTAAAGTTAGTGTAAATCAAATTACTAAAATGCTAGAAGAGCTTCAAGTGTCTAAGTCAACTGGGTTTCTGCAGAGATGCTGCAGATATCATAGCTCCAACTATTACATCAGGGTATATTACAGGAATCATGTAGCTAAGATAGAATTTGATAAAAATAAAGTTGCAAATGTAAATTATAAATGTAAATGTAAGTTGCTAATAAATTTAATTCATTCTTTTCATTAATTGCTAATAGTCTAGTTAATGAGCTTCCTCTGTCCAAAGGAAATTATGGGATTGATTTTGTTAAGAGATTTTATTTAAAACAAGGGGTGTTGCCAAATAGTTTTTCTTTTGCTAAAGTTAGTGTAAATCAAATTACTAAAATGCTAGAAGAGCTTCAAGTGTCTAAGTCAACTGGGTTTCTGCAGAGATGCTGCAGATATCATAGCTCCAACTATTACATCAGGGTATATTACAGGAATCATGTAGCTAAATTTAATACCTTTTAAGACCTTTTTTAAGACTCTTTCCATACATTTTAAGACCTCATCGCCACTCAGAGTTTTAACCGGTTACATTGGCGACACTTTAACTTACATTTACTATATATTGATTGTAAGATAGCGCAATTAAACCGACTTACTTTGTGATAACACCTTATCAATACAACAATTCAGAAGTGGGGAACGAAACACAAGAGAATTAATTGAGTGAGTGACTAACCAACGCAACCAAAGGAACAAGAATTAGACCAATAAACAAAACAACTGACAAAACTTATTGAGGAGGGAAAATAAAGCTCTCCGAGCTAACGGGGCAATGAGTTCACACAGTATATTCAAAAGATGTATTTGTCACATCAACTCAAACCTTAGCTGTTTTATGGAACACTTCTCATGACAAACACCTAACTGATCAGACCGTTTACCTGTGATTACGGAGTGCTTGATTTGATACAGACATGACAGAGTGTCAGTACTGCACTTGATCGTGTCTGAATGATCATGGAAGGTAAAATAATGATCACAACTATTACATCATTTTAATTGTGCATTCCAAGCTCATGCCAGTAAAAACAAAACAAAAAAACGCCCAAAGTAGCGCAATTACCATGTCCCAAATATAAAAATGTAATTTCCATCCATAAAATACATATTTTACAGTCACTGTTATGCACATTTATCATAAACACAGCTCAAATGCTTCCTACTAGTGTGGCCCAAAACATTTAGCACGGTTTTATTACAAGTAGAATGCAAAATGTTTGAGTACAAGCATTTCAACCAATTGTAATTTATGCAATATTTCAAACCTTTAACTCACGGGAAAATCAACCAATGGCAACAGTTTAAAAGCAGCCCAATTTTGTGGAAAAAAACCCCAACAACAACCCTGCATCCAACACGAGCTGCAGAAGTCAGATTTGACTAATCACGGGTCAAAAGTAAGGAGAGATAACGGACAAGATGTTGGAGGATTTGCTTCTCAACAGATCCCGAGCGCATTGACAAATCTTTTATCGTAGGATGTGCTCTTTTTACACAGTGCGCGTGCGATCGCGAAATCGAAAGTGAACTACGACTGCAAGCATTCATTCAAAGGAGATATAAATACCCCACATATTGATAGCGGTGCCCTGATGCGTGAAAATTATATACAATATTAGAATGTTTGCGGGTGCGGACACAAAAATCGCAGGAGCAGTTGGGAGTAATGGTTAGAAATTCGGCGAGAGTGGAATCAACAAGCCCCATGCTATCACACAGCAGCGCAGTCAGTCAGTGAGCGCCGTAACAGATGACGTCAAATCTTGCGGGATTCCATAAATAAAATACACAGAACCCCACTATTCGACAAATATACATAATGAAAAAATACAAAATTAAATACCTTGGAAAATGGCATTTCAGACTGTTTAATACTTTTTAAGGGCCTTAATTTTCTTTAAATTGATTTATCAACTTGTAATACTTTTTAAGACCCCGCGGACACCCTGTACATTTATTGTTAATCTTTCCTTGGAAAATGGTATATTTCATCTGATATGAAGTTAGCTAAAATTATTCCGTTATTTAAAAAAGGTAAAAGACACGATCCTGGAAAATATCGTCCAATCTCCATTTTTAATGTGGCCTCAAATTTGAGAAAGAATTGTGTATAAACAGATGTATGAGTATTTAAGTAGGAGTAGTTTAATTTATGATTTTCAGTCAGGTTTTAGGAAATCTTATTCAACTGATAATTCTTACAATTCTTTATTTAACAGATTTTATGAGGAGGCAGATTGATGAAGGTAAAATGTGTGGTATGGTACTTTTAGACCTCCAGAAAGCTTTTGACACAGTAAAACATTCAATAATCTTAGATAAATAAAGTGTCATGGGTTTTTCAAGTAAAGTGATAGCCTGGTTGAATTCTTATTTAACTGGGAGAGTTCAGAGTGTAGAAATTGATGGGGTTCTTTCTGAGGATACTTTTGTTAAAAATAGAGTCCCTCAGGGAAGTGTGAAGTGTTTTAGGCCCTCTTTTGTTTTGTTTTTATATATTAATGACATGCAAGCAGTTTGTGATTGTAATTTGTTTTTATATGCTGATGATTCTGCTTTAATAATTTCAGATAAGGATGTTGGTAGGATACAAGTGCATTTAGGTAAGGAGCTTTGTAAGGTAAGAGACTGGATCTCTGAAAACAAACTGATGTTGCATTTAGGTAAAACGGAATCCATATTTTGGTCTAAAAAGAATTTGAATAAGGTTTCTAAGATGTCTGTTAATGTGGGGGATTGTTTAATATCAAATAGAACTTCTGTTAATTATCTTGGATGTGTCCTTGATATAAGTGCTGTAATATGGCTATGAAAGTTCTGGGTAAGGTTAATGTTAGGACAAAATTTCTTGTCAGACATGTTAGTTTTCTTGATAAACAGAATATAAAATCACTTGCATCATGTTTAGTACTATGTCATTTCGAATATGCATGTATTTCTTGGATGTCTGATTTGTCTCGTGGTTGGTTGGATAAGTTACAAAAATCTCAGAATAAATTAATAAGGTTAGTTTCAGGGTTTAGTCGTTTTACAC
>NW_015506180.1:355038-361628 GCF_001515645.1 Sinocyclocheilus grahami | reverse complement strand
TTTATAAGAAGGCAGATTGATGAAGGTAAAATGTGTGGTATGGTACTTTTAGACCTCCAGAAAGCTTTTGACACAGTAAAACATTCAATAATCTTAGATAAATAAAGTGTCATGGGTTTTTCAAGTAAAGTGATAGCCTGGTTGAATTCTTATTTAACTGGGAGAGTTCAGAGTGTAGAAATTGATGGGGTTCTTTCTGAGGATACTTTTGTTAAAAATAGAGTCCCTCAGGGAAGTGTGAAGTGTTTTAGGCCCTCTTTTGTTTTGTTTTTATATATTAATGACATGCAAGCAGTTTGTGATTGTAATTTGTTTTTATATGCTGATGATTCTGCTTTAATAATTTCAGATAAGGATGTTGGTAGGATACAAGTGCATTTAGGTAAGGAGCTTTGTAAGGTAAGAGACTGGATCTCTGAAAACAAACTGATGTTGCATTTAGGTAAAACGGAATCCATATTTTGGTCTAAAAAGAATTTGAATAAGGTTTCTAAGATGTCTGTTAATGTGGGGGATTGTTTAATATCAAATAGAACTTCTGTTAATTATCTTGGATGTGTCCTTGATATAAGTGCTGTAATATGGCTATGAAAGTTCTGGGTAAGGTTAATGTTAGGACAAAATTTCTTGTCAGACATGTTAGTTTTCTTGATAAACAGAATATAAAATCACTTGCATCATGTTTAGTACTATGTCATTTCGAATATGCATGTATTTCTTGGATGTCTGATTTGTCTCGTGGTTGGTTGGATAAGTTACAAAAATCTCAGAATAAATTAATAAGGTTAGTTTCAGGGTTTAGTCGTTTTACACCTGATTGGTTACCTATAGAAAGCAGACTAGAACATATTAAATAAAAAATGGTACATAAGATTATCAATAATAGAGCTCCTTCATATTTGAATGTATTTGTTTCTAGGGTAAATGAGCATCATTGTTATAAAACTAGGCAAAGTCTTATATTACATTATGTCGTTTTAAAACTATGTATGGTGGTAGGTCTTTTAGATATTCAGGGGCACTTTTGTGGAATAAGTTACCTCTGGACATTAAAGGTATTTCAAAAAAAGTTTTATTTTAAAAAACAAAAATTTGTTTTTTTAAGTAGGTTGTTTTGTTGATGAATTTGTATTACGTACGTGGTTATTTGTGACATTTTTGTAAATGTGGAATTTTATTGTAATTTTTGTATTTATAATGCAGAGCCAGTGTACCTGTTACCGGGAGTAAAGTTTATGCTTTACATCAAGGACCACAATGGAAATAAGTTTTGTTTTAAACTTTGTGTTATGTTTGACGAATAGAGTGTATTCACTTCTTTTTTGTCAAATAAACAAACATAAATAAATGTTGAAAACAGTTTTGCTGCTTAATATTTTGTATAAACTGTGATGCTTTTTTTCTTACTTAAAAAAAAAAAAAAATCAAAACAACTTTTATTTAAAACAGAAATGTATTTGTTTCTAGGGTAAATGAGCATCATTGTTATAAAACTAGGCAAAGTCTTATATTACATTATGTCGTTTTAAAACTATGTATGGTGGTAGGTCTTTTAGATATTCAGGGGCACTTTTGTGGAATAAGTTACCTCTGGACATTAAAGGTATTTAAAAAAAAGTTTTATTTTAAAAACCAAAAATTAGTTTTTTTAAGTAGGTTGTTTTGTTGATGAATTTGTATTACGTACGTGGTTATTTGTGACATTTTTGTAAATGTGGAATTTTATTGTAATTTTTGTATTTATAATGCAGAGCCAGTGTACCTGTTACCGGGAGTAAAGTTTATGCTTTACATCAAGGACCACAATGGAAATAAGTTTTGTTTTAAACTCTGTGTTATGTTTGACGAATATTCACTTCTTTTTTGTCAAATAAACAAACATAAATAAATGTTGAAAACAGTTTTGCTGCTTAATATTTTGTATAAACTGTGATGCTTTTTTTCTAAAAAAAAAAAAATCAAAACAACTTTTATTTAAAACAGAAATCCGTGAAAAATTCCTTGCGGAATTTAAGTATCAATTTCTTTAAAAAATAAAATCTTACTGACCTCACACTTTTGAAAGGTAGTTTGACGAATAGAGTGTATTCACTTCTTTTTTGTCAAATAAACAAACATAAATAAATGTTGAAAACAGTTTTGCTGCTTAATATTTTGTATAAACTGTGATGCTTTTTTTCTTACTTAAAAAAAAAAAAAAATCAAAACAACTTTTATTTAAAACAGAAATCCGTGAAAAATTCCTTGCGGAATTTAAGTATCAATTTCTTTAAAAAATAAAATCTTACTGACCTCACACTTTTGAAAGGTAGTGTATGTTTGTTTGTGTGTACGAGCATGTACCTGAGGATTTGCCTGGTGTAACAACATGGCTGCGTGTAACTCTGTTGGCTCCTGCCTGCTCTGCTGAAAAGGACAAGGAAGATGAGGAGGAAGAGGATGAAGAGGATTGCTGACTGTCTTCATCAACTTGTGCAACATTCAAATCTGGTGAAAGAAGTGAACACTTTATTTAGAATGCATATTATTATGATCATTTCCAATTCTATTCTAATGGTTGATTTTAGACGACCCCAATTTGGAAAGAAAATCCAGGTTCCCACTGGTAATTACGACATCTCCAACTCTCTTACACACCTTGAGAGGATTTCCGTGAGCGGGCCTTCGAAGACACCTGGGAAGTTTTCGTTCCTGATTTCTGTTTTCCTTTGGGGCTGCAGAAAGACGCAGGTTTAAAAAAAGGTAAAAATCAATGAAAAATCAATGTGCAATCTGTACCATGATTTGACAATGGGTGTACATGTTTTACCTGTTGGGATAGGAGCCCTGTAATCTCTTGCTGCAACTGAGTCTCTGTTGACTCCTACGCTGATTCTGAACTGCAGATTTGTAGTCTGAGATTATGGAAATGATCTGATTCTCAAAGAACGCTGACAGACTCAGAGTCATACTGAAGATCTAAACAACAAACAATATGAGAGTCATACTATGGATCAACTGTAAGGCCTAAACTACTCTACTATTTTAACTTAGTTGCATAATGGCAGACAAAACAAATTAGTCCAAGGAAGACTGCAAATCCATATTAAAAGGACAAAAATATACCATTTTAGTTACTATATTAAAAGTACAAGTTAACCGCAGAACATCATTAGAAACAAAAATGTCTATAAGCCATATACATTACTGTTCAAAGGTTTGGGGTCAGTAAAAGTATTTCTTTTAAATGTTATATTGTCTATTATGCTCACCAAGGCTGCATTTATTTGATAAAAAATACAGTAAAACAGTAATGTGTAATATTGTTACAACTAAAAATACATTTCTCTATCTTAATATATTTTTAAATGTCATTTTTTTCCAGTGATAGCAAAGCTTAATTTTCAGCAGCTATTACTCCAGTCTTCAGTGTCACATGACCCTTCAGAAATCATTCTAATATGCTGATTTGGTGCACAAGAAATATTTCTTATTATCAATGTTTAAAACAATAGTGTTGCTTAAAAGTTATATTTATTTGAAAAAAATATTTTGTAACAAAGTCCTTGCCACTTTTGATCAATTGAATGTGTTCTTGCTGAATAAAAGTATTAATTTATAATAAAAAAAAAACGTAGTTATAAGACTTTATGCACCGTTACTTCCTGGTTTTAGATAAGCAAGCTCAGTCATTTCCAGTGAACTGTCAAAATCAGCTGTGCTATAAGGGGAGTGCCCTTTGCTCTGTGTTTCTACATAATCCATTCATAATTTGAAGAAAAGTTTTTTGTTTTTTTGTGTCTAAAAGGACCAAACATCTACGTATACGATTTCAGGAATGACAAAAGCAAGAGTAAAAAAAAATGACACGAGTGAATTCATTAAATTGTGCCGCGAGTCATTGCTATGATTGACAGTGATAACTGTAGCAGTGGACGAAACAACTATCTGACAAGCCGATTTCAAAATAGAGCTGTGCTTTAAGTGATTCAGGGTAAATTCAGAGTAACAAAACTACAGCAGCAACAAGTCTGTGTTGCCTGAATATATTTAGCAGCTTCTACAGTTAAAGATAGACTTTGTGACTTCCTGCACTTGCTATATTTTATACTAAAGTACAGTAAAAGTACTAAAATGTGTTACAATAGTCATTTTATAATAAATCCAACAGCAAGATGTGAAAAAAAAACTAGGGAGTTGAAATGCAACTGAGCTAATGAGTGATCCTCTTCTGCCATCTACTGGTTGTAATTTCATGTCGTTTTCATCTTAAAGGTTTTTATTTTCCGCCAGGAGTCACATTTTTGGCAAATGATTCCATGTCATCTTCATGAATGAAAAGTGAATCTTTAAAGTTAATTTTACTGCACAATTTAACAAATCTCACTCCAGCCAGGCAACCAAAGTTGGCAACCCTGTGTACATTAGTGCTGTGTTCAAAATATCGATACGACGATGTATCGTCACAGAGATTTGACGATACGAGTATCGATACAGCTGGCCCTGTATCGATATTGTGGCACGTGTGCAGCAGTGGACTGCGCTTAATTTGTTTAAAACTTTACAACGTTTAAAATTGAGTAGAAAAGTGCGAGGTTTCTAAAAAAGAATGAATAGAGCATATATAGGCTACAACAAGGTTTAATCTGGCCGCAGAGGAACACAATGGGGTTGCCTGATATAAAGAGACGTAATCTCCAAAACAGAGCTTCACACTTGCACAATATGGAAATATCTGCTAATTGTGCTACTTATCTGTCAACCTGGCAACCCTGTGCACACGCGCTCTCTCTCCACTGAGGATAAACGCGCTTGCTTTCTGAACAGCGGTTAGCTTGCAGTTTAGCGAACTCCACTTCAATAATCTATTCTCAGAAAAGTGTAATTCATCAACTGTTCATTTACGACACACAAGAGAGCGAGAGATAGAGAGAGAGAGGCTATGTATGTATGAATTACCACCGTTTTGCCGCGTTTCTCTATTAACAGTGGAGCTGTGGCTTTAATTCCTTTAGAAACAATGATGTTACCAGCTCCTTGTTGAGAAAGATAATGTAGCTCTTGAGCGATTAAGCTATTTAGTTGATAAAACTGCGGGGCAGCACTAAAAAGTTTGTTCCTGAATGTCTGAGTGAGGCCGCAGCGTGATCTGTGTGTGTGACTGCACTTTACATCAAACTGCTTCTGTTTCACACAAATGCTGGCACAGACGTGCACGTTCGGCTAGAGTCGCTTTGAACTCGTGCATCTTCGGAAGCGTAGCTGCGCAGAAAGTTACAAAAAATGTTGTGCACACCACCACGCGAAACGATGTCGAAGCGAACTTGCGGACGCGTCGAGTATAAATCAGCCTTAAATCAGCCTTGAGAGTGTGTGCGTTATATACAGTGAAGACAGCACCTTAGTTTAGAACTCTTCTAATCTTTTTTTTAATTGTAGAGAGTGTGTTAATTTGTGCAATGATAACCTACCAGCAATGTAAATTATTTTTTAAATATATTAGAATGAGTACATTACAATATAAATTGATTAGAACAAGTACATTATTATTTATGGGCTTAAAAACAAGATGCAAACAATCAGGATATTGTACCTGGTGGGGAGTGCACAATGTAAACATGAAACATATGCCATTATTGTACTGTGGTAATTCATAATGCAGAGGTCAGCTGCCTGCTCTGCCAATAGTTAGAAATGGCACTATAGTGTGCAGTGTTTAATAAACAGCTGTTTTTCTAAATTCTGCTGAGGTGAAATTCAGTGCAGCCCTGTATTGTGATACTTATCGTATCGTGGCCTATGTATCGTGATACGTATCGTATTGTGACTTTGCTGGTGATACACAGCCCTAGTGTACATATCCAGTTAATTTAATGACTATGAAGGTAAGTTATCGATTATCAAGAAAATCATTATCATGTCGTTTACGAGACAGCATTGCTAGCTAGCTAACGTTAGCTTAAACCGTTACGATAGTGTTTAGTTGTTAGTATTTAAATGTACAATTATATGTCTAGGTACTCTCCTGGAATTACCAGGTTCAGCATATTGAGTCCACATCCACAATATCCTACAGAGCAAACAAGAGAAAATGAATAGTTCATCTGCTTCATTCACGGGGTGTCCAATTCTGCTCCTGGAGGGCCGACGTCCTGCAGAGGTTTAGCACCAACCAGCTCCAACACAGTTGCCTGGAAGTATCTAGTGAGTCTGAATACCTTGATTAGCTGATTCAAGTAGGTTTAATTAGGGTTGGAGCTAAAGTCTGCAGGAAAGTGGCCCTTCAGGAACAGGTCTGGAACCCCTCGCTTAATACTAAAATATATACAGCAGGCTGTAGCTGGCCCAAACGGAGCAGTGGGCCAAAAAAGTAAACCAGAGGGATCGTAACTGATATGAATGTGTAAGTGACTGCATTTTCTCTGACCTGATGAAACGCAGCAGGACGCTGCTGACTGTTTTGGCTGCCTTGACGATGGGGGTCTGGGGTTCATTAAATGTTCGAGCGTTGTGTTCAATGTAACGCACCTCCCACATAAGTGCTGAGATCCGCCTACACATACAGAGACATGTGAGAGAACTCCAACACTTGTAATTGTGAATGCCTAGAG
>NW_015506180.1:344416-354050 GCF_001515645.1 Sinocyclocheilus grahami | reverse complement strand
CAGTGAACACACACACCGTGAACACACACCCGGAGCAGTGGGCCAAAAAAGTAAACCAGAGGGATCATAACTGATATGAATGTGTAAGTGACTGCATTTTCTCTGACCTGATGAAACGCAGCAGGATGCTGCTGACTGTTTTGGCTGCCTTGACGATGGGGGTCTGGGGTTCGTTAAATGTTCGAGCGTTGTGTTCAATGTAACGCACCTCCCACATAAGTGCTGAGATCCGCCTACACATACAGGGACATGTGAGAGAACTCCAACACTTGTAATTGTGAATGCCTAGAGAAATGGGGCACTCATTTTTGTCTGATGCTGCTGTGGTCAGTGGGCTAAAGGACAGTGTGTACCTGTAGAAACGGTGCACTAATCTTGTTCTGATGGTGCCGATGTCAGTGAGATAGGCCACAACAGTGCAGTACAGCGAATATTCCCTCAAATCTACAGGGCAGGAGAATGCCTTTGCCACATCTGTAAAACACACAAGAGTAAAATTAAGAAAGGAACATGATTTATTATAAAAAAAAATTGTCATAGGTAAACAATGTTGAGGTCTACAGGTTCCCGGGTCGGCTATTATAATCCAAATGGGCAAACAGTCTAGATTATTATGCAAGTTGACTCGAGATACAAAAACTGCAAAGTCGCATTTGTCATCCGTCACCGTGACAGTGGTGAAACTGGAATAATGAGTGGATTACGCTTTTCAATTGGCAAGAGAGGAATAACATGGATGGAACTTTCTTGGCAAGGAGGATTGTGTGCATCACAGTCAGGTACAAGGGAGAAGGTTGGTTCAGCGTAGCACATTTATGGGTCTCTTCGGGTTCGGGTATTTTTTGGACCCGTGTAGACCTCTAAAACAATGCACTTATTTGTCCATAGCAAGGTTAAATCAGTAAAGTATCAAATCACTAAAGCATTAAATCAGCATTAATATACACTACCGTTCAAAGTTTGGGGACAGTTGGATTTTTGTTTTAAAGAATTTATTACTTTTATTTAGCAAGGATGCATTAAATTGCTCAAAAGTGACTGTAAAGGCATTTTTAAAGGGAAAAGATTTCTATTTCAAATAAATGCAGTTCTTTTGTGCTTTCTGTTCATCAAAGAATCCTTATATATCGGGGTTTCTACAAAAACAAAACAATTGCTTTCAACAATAATATTAAGCAGCACAAATTCAGTACATTAGAAACATTTCTGAAGAACCATGTGACGTGTGACAAAATTCAGCTTTTTCCTGCCATTACAGGAATGAATTACAACAAAATTTATTTTAAATTGAAATGGTTCACAATATTGTTCTGACTATTTTTTATTAAATTAATGCAACAATGGTGTATTACCTATATTAACACAGTGAAGGTAATGCCAATCATTTAAAAAGCTTTATTTTATACTCACTTTTGTTTTCATTTTCTGAATGTATGCAATTAGACACCTGAAGCACAATTCACCTAATTTGCATGTTTGTTCAGTTCATTGCTTGCAAATTATTTCATTATTACTGACTTTCGTCTATGTACATAATTACCCGAAGAAAAATAAAATAATTTTATCCTTAAATTCATTAATAATCATTGAACATTTTCAATAAAGGCTTTCAGCAGTGAACTAGTTTTGCTGTGGTATTAAAATTGCTTTGAGAGTAATGGAATTTCATTGTACTGGTATCTTGCAACTGACACCTAGAAGAAATAGAAACTAATAGTTTTAGGTGGTTTGTGTGCATTTGTCATACCGAGCGTTAGCAGCTGATCTATGGCAGTAATGACTCTCTCACACTCGTCCTCATTTACAAACTCATATTGATAAACAAAAACTATCCTAATATGTATTTAAAATGCATTCAGTATTTAGTATTTATTATGCTATTCCAATACCAATAGGAAATAAATAAAATACATAAACAAAAATCTAACACAACGTGCTTGTGTTTTTGTGAGTATAAGCGTACATACTTCAAGCTAAAGGATTCGTTGGTCATTTTCCCTGAGGTGGGGTCCAGGAGGGCCAGTTTGAGGCAGCACAGAGTGGGCGGCCCGACTTCATATTTAATACCCACTACCTTTACAGACTCCTGATCCTAAGAGAACACACAGACAACATACTTTCATGTTCCTGTTGGTCTGGATGCAGAATGGCTCAACCACTGTGATGCAGACTGAATTATGCCTAATAACAAATGGGAATGGTGATGAGACAGGAAATAATCCCCTTACCCTGAGGTTCAGGCGGTTCCAGGGGTGTTTCTGAGGGTTGATGCTGTAGGCTTTGGCACGACACACGGCTCGGACATATGCTTGATGACCCTGACGGAAATATATCAACTACGGAAGGACAAAGAAAGAGAAATGACTAAAGAAAGTTGTCTATGTATGATGCAGATCCTTGTTCTTACTTTTGGTCATTTAGTGTGCGTCTACATTTAATGAAAGGACTCACCTCATCTCCCATTTGAGGTACAAAGGGTGATCGTCTTGGAATTGTCTCCATGATCCAAGATGGGGGCAACAATTCCTCTAAATCTCCAGCAGGCACAGACTAAACACACACACACACACATTAGCATAGAAGAGAAAATATGGATGGATGGATGTTACATGGATGCTCACCCGCTGTTTAGTCTGTTTAGGTTTCTTTTTAGTCCGTTTACTCGTTCTCTCAGCCTCTCCTTCTCCCTGCCCCAACATAAAAACAACTGCGGAGCACGCCACGGAGGCAGCCATCAGCGTCGGCGCCATCACGCCAAGCACATTAGTGCCGCTTTAACACATTTGCTGAATTTGGGCTCAGCCCAAACGGAACAGTCCAGAATTCGCAGGCTGTGCTCTGATAAACTTGAGGAATTTTCTGTGTGCCAGGTAGATACTTATGTGAAAGTAAGCGTCCTTCAGATCTACTGATGTAAACCAGTCTCCAGGAAGAATAACACTGTAACTGTATAATGCTTTTATTGTGGGCATTTTGAATGTATAATTTCTGAGGTGTTTGTTGAGGTTCCGCAAATCCAGAATGAGACATAGACCACCCCCTCATTTGGGAATGACAGAGTACCAGGAGTAAAAGCCGTGCTGGCTGTCCTCCAGTGGCATAACCCGAATTGCTCTTTTGCTCAATAAAGAGGTTATTTCTTCCTCTAAAATCTGAGCCAACTCCCCTTTTCTGCTGTTAACATTAACACACTGTTGAAGAGTGGAGGTTTTACAGCAAACTGCAGACGATTAACCCTGATTTATTGTGGATAAAACCCGAGGGTGAGCAGCGGACCACTGCAGCTCTCGCTCACTGATGGCGTGGCGGAGCTGGGGGTTGCAGCTCTGATTTGGACGTTTTGGTGTGTATTTTTGTTTTTATTTTCACACACATCGTTGCCCTTGGCAGGATGCACAGGGAACATTTTTACCTTGAACAGTTTAGTGGCCACCCTTCACGAGGATCTACTAAGGATGGCTTCCAAATAGGATCTTCACGGGAAATAGAATGAGAATGAGGTAGGGAGCGTTAGCAGCGATATATATGAGGGATGCGGGACTTGAGAGTGAGTAAATAATGACAATTTAAATTTTTGGATGAACTATCCCTTTAATGACAAGTGGCACCATATCATCTAATCTACTGTGCATCTGTTTCTCTTAACGGTTTACTTTTACTTTGTCAAAAACACACAGGGTTTACATATAAACACAGTTGGTTATGTTTAGTCTTAGCGCAATCAGATGCAAAAGATAACTAAGACCATTAATCAGGTGCTGTTTGACAGGCTTTTTAGTGTGCGCGTGCTTCAAGTGTATGCATTCAGAAAAGGTGCATGACAGAACAGCACGTGAATTAAATGTTTAACCAGCCAGTCTTTAAACCACATACAAATAATGTACTTTTGTGATTGTGAATAAGTGTAGTGTCCCATGAGTGTAACTCTACCAATGAGTTAACATTTGATGTGAATGTATGCGGCGTTGTACAGGATATTGAGATGGAGGCGCCAGTATTGCAACTGATAGAATGTACCACTGTAGCACGATACTATGATATTTCTTCAAAAGCAGATCGTAGAGACATTTTAATCATCCACAATCAAAAATCGTCATATCGCACACTCCTGGACAGATGTGGTTTAATTGCTGCTTCCAGTACTGGTTACACCCGAGGCGATTCCCATAGTGAGACACCAAACAAAAGTTTGAAAGATAATTATTATTATTTATTTTTTTTATTAGCGTGCCCAATATCTATAATTTAATGTCTAATATTGGTCTAAATAGAATTCTTGTTGTTATACCCATGTAATTTCATATGGAGTCAAGACTACCAGCTTAATTTAAGTTGCAAAACAATTAAAGCTTTATTTGAACTTTAAGCTAGTATTAGATCAAAATCAGAACGCTTTACATGCATTATTCATATTTTTTATGTTGTGAAATATTGTAATTGGAGACTGAACCTGGAGCTACTGTCATTCTCCCACTGAGCTTCACCATCAGATGACACATCACTGTTCTCATTCTGTTCCTCCTCCTGCTAGGTGCACACATTCAGAAACATCATTCAATATTTAATTTAGCATTTCAAAACAAGCACAAATATATAGTTAAAAATAATAATTCACTTTACAGCCTGAAAGAGATGTGCAGGGTTTGAGGCTGAACACACACACACACTGCATTCTTACCTCTGCTTCACTGTCGGACTCTGCCACACTTTCCTCGTTATGAGTGTACGAAAGCACACTTGTGCTGCGTCTCCTTTCTCGAGTTGAGCGGGTCTGATACGTGTGTCTCCTCTGCTGAGGTTTTCGCTGAGGCCTCCGTAACATGCGAACACTGTCACCCACTGGCTCACTCTGCAGATAGAGGGAGAAAGTGAGGTTCAGTTTTTTCCGTGGTCTGATTCTCACTTCATCTTTATGTGTCTGCAAACATGTGTAAAAAAAACCTCACTCCTGTTGTGGGTGCTGATTTTTTCTTCTTTTCAATTTTGTAGAAAGACCGCTCCACCTCTCCTTTAGCACGCCTACTGTCCTCCATCACTCTAAATATGCACAAATACATCAACACGGACAGTTTAGTGTAGTTAAAAGGAAACAATGGACACTTAAAAGGGGAATTCTAGTTTAAATATCTGGTGGTTAAATATCTGGCTGGTACACAAAAGGTTAAAACATTGCCACTGTGTTCACCATTGGTCATATATATTTTTAAAAAACTACACAAGCTTAAATACTTTAGACAAGTGTTTCTCAACCAGGGACAAGATAAAACCAAAACCTGGATACCTTACGGTAGTCTAATTTATAGACTTGGAAAAGTCATGTTAATCAATAAAATCTTATAATTCCATGGGCAGTTTGATAATGAATATACATTTCTAGCAATGCCAAGATTTACAAAATATATATATATATATATATATATATAAAATTGGGTAGAAAATGGGGGGGGGAAAAATTATTTCTCTAGTAAATCACAAAAAACAGGAGAAGAATTGTATATGGAGAACATTGTTGAGGATAATGGGGAGCCTCAGAGTCAGAAAGATTGAGAAACACTGTTTTAGACCACGATGAGCTATTTTGTCATTTAACAATATATTTCTGGTTTTTGGTAGCAATGTTGCTCAACCAGTTATTTCTTCTTTTTTATTTGCAAACTGTTCAATTGCCATACTTGTACCTGAATATGCCAGACTGGACTTCATTAACCACCACGCGGCGGCTCCATGCCAGCAGGTCTCTCTCTGTGGCGATCTGACTGCGGGGGGCATTGTTGTGCATCTGCCGTACACCCTCAACTTGTCCACTACGTCGCAGCCCAACGTTAGGGGGTGACAGAGGACCAACTGCCACCTCAGCATCTACTGGGCAACAGCTTTAAATGTCACAACCTCTAAACTGTCAACTTTTATATAAGTGACCTTTAAGCCAACAGATGTCTTAAATGCAAAATTATTTTAATATAATAAAGAGAAACAATATATTATACAATACGCATTTTGCCCCCTTCAATGTGTAATAATTGTACCATTAGAAAATAATGATCCAGCATCATTGAAAGTGCTATAAAACATTTTGACAGGTCAACTGTGGGTTGTTCTCACCTGTAGGATTTCCTGAGTTGAGTCTCTGCTCATCTTGCTGGTGCTGGAGCTCCCTAATCAGGTCATCCAATGGGCTTTCTTCCTGAGATTCGTCTGTAGTCTGCTGGCCAATCACCTGCTCAACCACTTCGCCATCACCTAAAAACATTAAAAGTCTCTCTCAACAAAATAATTTAGATGGAAGCCTAGACTAGTTCTGTAATAAAAGGACGACTACATGACATGACTGTAATTTTTTTTATATATTTAACATAAGCCATGTGATATGCACAGGACACACTGAGGTTGTCACGTTAGTATTTCACAGGAAATAAATTTATGCCAAAGAGGTTGTCCTATTGAGCAGTCAGACAAATGACAAGCAGTAACATTTCTAGCGCTGTTGCTAGTAAACAAGTATTTTGGCTTGAAGACTACATGTCATAATTTTTATTTAACTACAAATTTATATAAAGTTTTTAAAATTAAAATGTATTTTTGCTCTAGCATTGACATTGGTATCAAGAATGACATTTCATTGGTATACTACTGACTGCTGAAATCGTGTTACCACAACAATCACAGCAGCTACTGGGCTCCAGACTGCGACTTTAAAATGGTCGCATTTGCAACCAAAAATATTCATTTGTGAGTGCTATTTTGGCAGAGATCGCCACTGGCGACTATATAAATGTAAATCTAAATGTGCATCTAATGCCTTTTTTCCTGCTTGTTTTGCGATGACGTGTTTTGTTATGTTGATGTAATAAACTGAGATGATGTGAATCAAAGTTTGAGTGGAAAAAAGACTTTCAAACGGTCCTCATCTCTACTGAACATCAGCATTGACAGCACACCTGCTAAAAGCAGCTCCAGCTGTGGCAGCATGCGAGATCAAAATGACGGAGACATGCGAAGTAACCCTGATAGCATACGTACATCAAGGAGACGTCTATTTGACGTCTGCATTTACATCTGCAAGACATATTTTTTTAGTGTATGCTCATCTGGAATACGTCTATAGGACGTTTTCTATTAGATGTCAAATAGACATCTTTGCCTTTAAGATGTTTATGATTTAGAATGTATGTAAAACTGACGTCTGAAAGATGTCTATCAAATGTCTGTACACAGCAGATGCTTTCCAGATGAAGCGATCTTTAACAGACGCCTTGCAGACGTATGTGTGCTATCTGGGAAAAGTGCTGAAAAGCAGTCTATTCCGTGAAACAACTTGAGCAAACTACAACAGGTAAAGCTGTCAGCTGTGTGGACATTAACAATATTGTTAACAAATTTTATTTAGAATCAATACTAATATGGGTTCTTGTTATCAAGATCTTTAGTCTATAAGCTGTGTTCTGTTAATGCGTTAACTTCATATTATTTGTAGTACACTTGCCGTCCAATAATCGCAATAAGCTTTGTGCTCCATTTCCTTAAAATAAACAAAGTATCAGCTTTAAAATTCTGCTAAATTCATAAATTATAAACAAAAAATACCACTTTGGCGCTCATAAATGCAGCATGAGCTATCGATTTAGCGTCTCATTTCAAGCGGCATGTGAACCCATCATATCTTTCCCTTTACTACTATAGTACGAAATAAACATGAATGGACATAAAAAGGTATATTATAAGATCCAGTACAACTTACTGAAATCAGGGTTCGTACACATTTTTACCAATATATTTCCATGACTTTTCCATGACTTTTGAGAAAATATTCATGACCTAAATGTTCCATTATTTTACAATAAGAATAAAAATCTGTTCAAATTATCATAGCATATGTTAACTAAAATGAATGACTATTAATGCTACTCGTTTGCTTTCTTGTTTTAGTAATAAGTACAAGCTGCAACTGCGCCAGACCTTACTGCACATTTCACATATTACATCAGGCCATTTTGGTGTCATTTTGTGTGTATTTTTGATGCTTAAATGCAACAAGCTGCGCTTTAGAGCCCTGCATTTCAGCCCCAACTCATTTATGGCTTCAGACACGGGCCAGGCATCAGGCTTGCTTCCTCCTTATTTTTATATTTTAGATATCCATCAATTATTATGGTGATGACAAAGATTTGCCGCACTGGTGGAAACAGCACGAGACCGTGCTACCGCGACTGTCAAGAGCGGCTCGGACGGTGTTTAGTGTCCAGCAGCAGCGAGTGCTGGAAGAGTTCCATGTTAAAGCGCACGCAGAGCTTGCCGCAAAACGGCAGCAAGTAATTACCATGATGAAATAGAATATTCACAGGGTTTCGGTTCATTTTTGTGAAGCCTTCCTGCTCAAGACCGAGACAGCAGAAAAATCCGTGTATCATTCGATCATTCGGTTTTTGATTTAATATTGAAAGTAGAAAAATTAGAAAACGGCTCCTTTTTAGTTTTTTCGTATCTTTTTCCAAAAATTGAAAAAAAGAGAATTCATCTTAAATTTTAATTTTTTGCTCAGGGGTAGAAAAATGAATTAACAGCTTGAATATTTGATTTCTACACGTGGGCGGGAATTAAACGCCCCTTTCTGCTGATTGGTCAGCCGAAGATCAAACCGTGCCGTCATCAGTTCTTCTGCAGTATCATGCAGCAGAATAATAGTCCTCCACTGCTGCAGTTGTATGGATTAATTACCCATTTTATTGCAACTACATTTCATATTTTTCTCATCAAACAGACTAATGAATAGCTCGACACAACTCGTACCGGGGCAGAGACTAGACAGGTCTTTCTTCTGTGTAGACCAGCGGTTCTTAAAGTGATAGGGGGTCCGAGAAATAATTTGCTATAGCCTAAAGTATTTCCAGACTGTAAAGTTCTTTTTTTTTATCATGATACATAGGCCTACTGTGATTTATTCCAAAGTGACTTATATGATGCATTTAACGTCAAATAATCTAAATGAAGCCTTTTAAAAGACAAGTATTCCCTGTGGTTCATGTTTGTGGCATGCGCCGGAAAGATGCTCAAGGAGACCGAGACGCGCTAAAGCAGCGCATTCTGTTGTTCTCTTTATTTTTCAAAGGCATTTTGTAGTTATTTTGAACGTAACGTTACACAAATAAAAATATACATTTTACCATATGACTATAAATGACAGAGTATAAAGTTATTTCCCCTCGATGGGGAAAAAATCCAAGTGACCATCAATCAGTACTCAATATTAATTTAAACATTAATATATGTTTTAAATATGACTGCTGCTCATTTCCTGTGCACTTCAATACTGGTCTGCGCTTGACTGTAGTCGCGTCTGTCTGCTTATTGAGTTTATTTAACCCATCGCAATTTATTGGAACTGTGTGAACTAGAGTGACTACTCACCTTAATGTTGTTCTAAAGGCTTATTACTTAATAACACAATGTCCTGCTCGCATTTGCCAATTTAATGCCAGAGAATGGTGACTTTAGGTTTTGTTCGTTTTGTTTTTTTTAAGCGGATGCATATCTGTCGTAAAATAATCCTATGCATCTCGTGGCGTATATTCCAAACGTTATACTGTGGGTTTGGTGAGAAACAAACCGAAATGGCAAGTTATTATATTTTATGAAA
>NW_015506180.1:316625-344094 GCF_001515645.1 Sinocyclocheilus grahami | reverse complement strand
AATTAATTAATTTCTTAATTAAACAAACAAACAGACTTACTGGGTGAGCAGGGTAGGCTAAGACAGTTGTCATATCATACCCTGCCATGCCCAGCTGATGCAAAGAATAGAATTTATATCTACACAGAAGAAAGCCCTGTCTAGACTCTGCCCCAGTACGAGTTGTGTTGAGCTATTCATTAGCCTGTTTGTTTGATGAAAAAAAGATGAAATTTAGTTGCAATAAATGTGTTAAGAATCCATACAACTGCAGCAGTGGAGGACTATTATTCTGCTGCATGATACTGCAGAAGAACTGATGATGGCACGGTTTGATCTTCAGCGGACCAATCAGCAGAAAGGGGCGTTTAATTCCCGCCCAAGTGTAGAAATCAAATATTCAAGCTGTTTATTCATTTTTCCACCCATGAACGAAAAACGAAAATGTAAGCTGAAGGAGCCGTTTTCTCATTTTTCTACTTTCAATATTAAATCAAAAAACGAATGATCGAATGATACACGGATTCAGAAAGCGTATCCTGTTTGTTTTCTAAAAAAGCACAACGTATGCTGATATTGTGAGTGCACACAAATAAAAGTAGACCCTTAACAGTCCCGAATGATGTATTACTCTTACCTTTATGAGCAAAAATGACTGGTTGTTTCCACTGTTATAAGAAAAAAATGCAAGTGATCGTGCTGGCGAATCCATGTCCTGCAAAGCGCGCTTTAGCTTATCTGCACAAACGATTGGATATGCTCCTAATAGCACACATTTATCTAGGTTAACCATTTAAACTAACATTGTTTTTTTAAGCATTTTATATAGGCCTATAGATTTTATTTTAGTCAAGTGGTGATGATTTGAGAAGGCTAAATTGATCAAACATAGGATATGATTAACTCACTGTCTGCCACTGGCTGCTTGATCGTTTAAAAAAACAAAAACTTGAATTTAACAAACAAAAACATTTTCCAAACATATTTCTAAATTAACGTAATAGAGAGACGAAAATATATATAGCCACTTTTGCCATTAAAAACGAAACTGAACTATTTTAATGTCTACAACAGCAGCTAGATCAGTCTGTAGGTTTGATTATTTACTCATCAAACCTACATGCTATAGGTTATTGAATAAATGTGTGTGAATGTGTGAATATCATTTTAAAGTCAAAAGCTGCGGGAATGAGTAAAACTATGCGATATAGCCTATTCGCAATCCCGCACCGAAATTCAGGACCTGATTAAACACAATTCTATTATACAGAGTTTTGTGAAATAGATTTCAATGACCTTTCCAAAACTTTCTGGGTTTCTTTATTTTTCCAAAACTTTTCCAGGCCTGGAAATTGGTGTTTTAAAATTCCATGACTTTTCCAGGTTTTTCATGACCGTACGAACCCTGTGAAATGTCTCATGTACTCGTTCATTCAGTGCTTCAAACTGCGGAAAATGTGTAAAGCTTGTAATCAATGCCACATAACCTCAGAATAACCATTCGGCGTCTTTAAGCTCATTGGTCCGCTGTAAAAAACAACTATAAAGAGGAGCATTTTGCTAAATTTATGCGCTATATTGCATATTCATGGTTTTACTTAACCTGTTGTCTACATGATAAGAAAGAATGCAAGGAGCTAAAGATCAATTTCAGCCCAAACTACAATCAATGGCCAAGTGAAGCTGACATAGTTATGGTCCGTGCTATTGGCACAGATTCTGTGTAATACAACAATTGTTTGTGACTGTATTTAGTTCTCAAGTTGGAAAAGACGTTCAGTTCCCACTTTAAGTGAACCTTAGTTCCCAGGACATCTACAAGATGGATTCAAATGCTGATATTGTAAAAGGAGGGCAGACATAAACACATGACAGTATGAAATGTCAAGGTGTTTAAAAAAAAGAAACAAAAGAAATAAAACATGTTTCTATTATTACTATTATTATTCTATTTTTGATTCTTATAGGAGCCAATGACTCTTTAAGTGATTTTTTTTTGTCTGGAGCCCTAAGCTACAGATTGAACAAAGCAGGATATTTTCAAAATTCCTACTACACAAATTATTTATTAATTTGATTATAATTAGTTGTGCAAAATTATATGATCATTACAAACAAAAGAGGCAATCTTCAAAATAATTACTATTACTACATCGATGTATAAATACTGTGATGTTAAACTTGATAAATTTACCATTAGCCATGTAGCCGATCTGTGGCACAAGCTGCTCCTCTTTGCAGTTTTCTCTGCCTGGCACCAGGCGCTGGTAACGTGGTGGGTGGGGGTTCCCATCTACGTCCACCAGAAAAGGTGGAGGCATAAGATGGGGTGCCTGCTGCGTCTGCTCATCTAGAACAAAGTTATTGGAGTCCCGGATCAGTGGCCGGAAGTCCGTATGGTAGAACATTTGGTCTGGAATCTGAAAGTGAAGCAAATGTGAGTGGTTTCAATCAACAGCACAAAAGGTTTAGAATACCACACATCTGAGACACAAACATACCTTTTCATAAGGCTGACTGCACCCAAATCCGAAGATGAGCAGATGACCATGAGAGTCTGTGCAGGCAAAGTGCTGTCCATCCACTGAAAATTTACAGTCAAACACAGCACCATGACCCTGGCCCTCAATCTAACACAGAAAAATAGAGAGAGAAAATAATTAAATTTCTGTGATGAGCAGTATTTCTATCAACATCTAGAATCTAGACTGTATTATACACTATCGTTCAATAATTTGAGGTTGATAAAATAATTTATTGTTTTTGAAAGAGGTCTCTTATGCTCACCAAAGCTGCATTTATTTGATGATGATATTGAATTAAATGATGAATGAATTAAAAACTGTAATATTGTGAAATATTATTACAATTTAAAATAACCATTTTCTATTTGATTATAAATGAATGTTTAATTTATTCCTGCGATGTCAACGCTGAATTTTCATTAGCCATTACTCAAGTCTACAATGTCACATGATTCTTTCTTATCATCATCACAGTTGAAAAGTTATATTTCTGTGAAATCTGTGATACATTTTTTTAGGAATCTTTGATTAATAAAGTTTAAAAACAGCATTCATTTGAAACATAAGTCTTTTTTGGAACACTATAAATGCCTTTTATGTCACTTTTGATCAATTTAAAGCATCCTTGCTGAATAAAAGTACTAAAGGGGTCATGTGATGCGATTTCAATTTTTACTTTCTCTTTGGAGTGTTACAAGCTCTTGGTGCATAACGAAGATATGTAAAGTTGCAAAGACTAAAGTCTCAAATCCAAAGAGATATTCTTTATAAAAGTTCAGAGTCAGCCACACCTACCTAAAGCGGCTCGTTCTAACACGCCCCCACATATCTACCTCACTATGTGGGAAGATTTGCATAACGCCGCCCAAATGTTCACACAAAGAAATAAGGTGTAACTTTTAGTCTCACTGTAGTTTTGTTGACGCTGCAGCCATGTCGTGAAGACGCTGTGTGCTTCGTTGTGAAAGCGAAACTACTTCGTTTAGTCTTCCAAAAGAGGACGATATCCGCTTCGTCATGCCTAGAGCTGATCTGTGCTGGTCGCTGAGGGAATACATCAACTTTCACCGTGGACGAAGCGTAATCCAGCCCGGGATCCGTTACGTGGTTGCCACTCATTCGTCGGATCCGCCGGGCGCGCCGTTCTCGACCCCGCCGCCTCAGCTCACTCTAGCCCGGCTCACGCTAAGCCGGAGTCATTATAATCAGTAATTATGTCCCCACTGGATGCAATAATTGCCTCGTTTGTAATGGCCGTGACACGGCATCAAAAGTATGTGAGGGGCGTAACATTTCCGTCTCACGCTTGAGGTATTCGGCCAATCACAACGCATTGGATAGCTGGCCAATCACAGCACACCTCGCTTTTTCAGACCGATGAGCTTTGTAAAAATCAACGCGTTTCAAAAAGGCGGGGAGAAACAATAATGTACAGTATGTGGAAAATAATGTGTTTTTTTTACTTTAAACCACATAAACACATTTCATTACACCAAATACACAAAATAATGTTCTTTTTAGCAGCATCATATGACCCCTTTAACTTCTTCCCCACTTGTTAAACCAAGCGTTTGAACGGTAGTGTATATGTTTCTTATCTTTTAAAATTGAACTTTTTTGAATTGAAACTGAAGATCTGTTATGTCATCTCACCATATTGAAGAAGTTTCTAATCTTGAGACCTTTACTGAGGTCCCAGATGTAGATGTTACCATCATGACCGGCTGATAGCAAGATTCGCGGGTCAAAGGGGTGTGCTTCCAAAACAAACACCTCATCATCATGACCCTACAGACAGAGAAACATCTGCATACATGACCCGTACATAACAGACAATAATCACAGGAAGCTCGTCCTTAGAATTACAAAACAAGGACCCAAAGGAACACTGAATTCTGCCTCACATGCACATGCACATACCGACAGCACATGCAGTAATTGGCCATTTGCTGAGTTCCAGACTTTGAGGATGCAGTTTGAAACAGCTGTGATGATGGAACGATCGCAACGATCCCACGCGACCATGGTCACCACCAACTTGGTCGATTTGTCATCGCCTGATATCACAGCGCTCCTGTGAACACAATACATATGTCAACACAGATGTAAAAAATACACATAATTGAAGGACCAAATCAATTTTATTTTTCTAAAGAACAACTGTGCTTGAGAAACCTGCCTGATCCCACAGTTAACATATATGTACACATACTGACCCTGGTAATCTGGTGGTCATGTCCAGGATGGTACTCTTCCATTCCTGCTGTTGGTAATGCCAAATTCGTGCCGTACCATCCCGACTACCACTCACAAATCTGAGACTGGAGATACAGAGGCAGCCAAAACACAAACACAGAGTTAAAAACACCCAATCAGCAATAAAGACAAAATGTACATCCCAATGAACAAACACAAATGGAAGCATAACATACAGAGAACGCTGATAATAAAACTCACCCATCTGTGTTATTGCAGAATTGAATAGCTACAACTTTATCCTGTAAAACAAAAACATTGCTGTACTTAATTAAAATATAAAACTTTTAAATCACTTTTAAGTCATGACTTTGAAACTTTAATTTTTAACATGTTCCTCCTTTTCCAGTTACAAGTTCTGCTTTTTCTGGCCATTATTCTCCTTTCCATTACTCCATCTGTCTTGCCTTCTTGTCTGTCTACTGGCTTTCTTCTCTGTCTCTCGCTCTCACCGTGTGGGAGTCCAGGTCAGAAAACTTCACAGGCGTCTCTGTACCGAGGTAGTAAACTCTGATAATGTGATCTGTCCCTCCAGTGGCCAGAAACAATCCCCCTGGAATCAGAGAACAAAATATTATAACAATAGACTAATCAAGAGACGATAATGAAGAAAAAAAAAAAGTGTTTGAAAATTGATCAGGGAGTTAGAGTGTGAGTGAGGGTAAATGCACCAGAGCTGAATGAGCTGCAGGATATCTGAACTCCAGGACGAGAACGTTCCATAAACTTCACGGGCTGATCACTGCAAACATGAACACACGACTCATTGCAAATTTACACTACGTAAAAAAAGTGAATTACTGGCATGAGACAAAATGTGTAATTTACAATTGACAAATGACACTTACTCAAACTTCATGTTGAGTGAGTTCCACTGCCAGAAACACACCATGCCATCAGCTCCAGTGGTGGCCAGATACCGAGAGGAACCTAATGCTGATGGAGAAAACTGCAGAGATAGAGAGAAAAATCCCTTCAAACACACAAACAAAATCATCTGAATTAATATTACTTGCTGAATTTGAGGAAAAATCTAATTGTGATTTTTCAGGGGTGAAAAAAGCAATATAAATTGCTATATAAAAAGTGATTGAAAAACAGGTTTGTTGAGCTTATTTGTAGGGCTGCCCATTTTGGCTAATTTGTATACTATTAGGGCTGCAACTAACGATTATTTTGATAATTCGGTTAATTGGATAAAAAGCCTCGTTTTATTGACAAAACACACTTTTCCACATCTTGCCCAATGCTGTCCTTCAAACAAACATGCCAACTGAATGCTAAGAAAACGTAATGTATGGTGATATATCGCTATGCTACACATTGTGTAAAAGAGTTATAAAGCCCAGTTTAAATTGACAGTTTAAACAGAAAAATTGACAAAGGACAGTTTAATTCGTTGTCGATTATTTTCATTATCGAAAATTTTTATCAATTAGTTGTTGCAGCCCTATATACTATATATCGATATAAAATAAATCAAATAAAGTGTTATTAACTAGTAGATTTACAGTGAATTACAACTATAGTAATATATTGAAATATTTCATTGTAATAAAAATAGTAAGAAGACAAATAGATATAACAATTATATTTTATAGCACAACTGAAAAAGTACAATACTAATATTTATGGCTATCCTAATTTTTCATTTTCAAATGTTAAAAATGTTAAAAATTAAGAGCCCTTAAAACTTCTCTTTTGTTGACAACAGTCGGTTTCTAAGTGCTTCTCTACAAGTTTGGGAATATGATTGGTGTGCGTTGTCTTCACAAATGCATGTTATAAGTGACTCAAACTTAGAGAAGATGTAGAGTTGAAGCTTGTGTGGAGCAGCATTTACTGTGAACTGAGCTGATCAGTCGCTGAAATCACCAGATCATGAGCTGCTCAAGTGTAAAAGAACATAGTACTGCGCTTCACTCTCATAGTGGCTTTATAAAGGAAACTTGTATTTACACACCTGTATGGAGGTGATAGAGGCCGTGTGCCCCTGCAACACTGCCACAGGTGCACAAGTACGCAGGCACCACACGCGGATGACCTTGTCACAGCTGGTAGAAGCAAGAAGCGTGTTCTCGAAATTTACTGTCATGTCTGAAATCTCTGCCGCATGTCCGCGCAGAGTGGCTAGGAGACGACCATCATCCGTAGCCCAGATCTTCACTAGACAGTCATCAGAACCCTGACAGAAACAAATGAATAGACCTTGATTGCAAGCACACACAAAAAACATATTACAAAACTGAGCAATGAAATTTTTTGAGGACATCAAATTATGCATAGTTTATAATCGTCACCACTTTTTGAATTCAGAAATTACTTTAACATCAACAATTTTACACACTAAACTTTTATGTCTAAATCAGGCACAGTTTGTTACTCAACAGATGCAATATTCTAATCAGATGCATTTACCGTGAAAATACGATGTCCAGTGCGGTCAAACGCCACACAGTATACTGATGAGAGATGGCCCAGAATCCTTCGATGCATCTTCATGTGCTGATAGGTTAAGGAGGGGAAGGCATGGCCAAATCGAGCCACTCCTGTTTTTTGGCGAGCACCCATGATTGACACTGAGCAGAGAGATTACAATCAACTCCCACCACAAAATATAAGAAATGGTAGTTGGTCTAAAGGACATTATTTGGTCACTAAATAGCATGTTAACATCCAGCATTAAGTTACAGTCACACTAGACAAACTACAGCGCTACATAATCGTAATATGGAAAAAAATTCATCAAAATATAATACGTTAAAAAAATATGCAATCTACTCCAATTTACTGTAACACTGAAATCCTGCAAATTTTAAATTTGTGTTCATTTAATTGAGTTCAAGTAAGACTGTGACATGTCAATTTTCTGTTGGTCACATGTATTCACATGATACAAATTCACAGGGCAAAGTTCACCAAACTTGGATTTTGGAAGCCAGCAAAAATTGCATGATCTTGCTTTTCTGGTCTCCCGCATTTGCATGCACATGAATAGAAGTCAATAGACTGAAAAGTGTAGAGTGACTAGCCTTTAAAGTCACAATGAAACAAAATGGCGAAAGATGTTTTCGTTTGTATTTTGACGTACATCCGAGTGTAAAGGATTATCAAATAAGGGGAAAAAATATGGGTATTGCACTCAAAATGTATGAGCATGCAGTTGATTGTGGAAGGTTTAAGCAGACTTAAATGACTGGACAAGTTTTGCATACATCACCAGAGGGAAGTCTGATATTTTCACCAGAAGATTAATTTATGACATTGACTGAATATTGCAAGATCTAAATAATTAAATAAATATTAAAACTAGATTGGGTGAATTTTCATTTCATGCTGACTTTAATCAGCTATGATTAAGCACCATTTTCGATTGGAAAGAGTGGATTCAACTCTGTGTTCACAAACCCACCAGTGACTCCTGAAACCCCAAAACAGCAGTGCAAGAACATAATACACCAATGGGGAGGGCAGGACTCACCTATAGTTGGTGGTTTGGCACAGTTGAGAGGTGGTTCTGGGGGCCGCCCCCTGTGCAAAGCAACTACTGCAGAACCACTCCATACTGCATGAGAAGAACCTGAGAGAGAGAACAAGTTTGTCAAATATTTAACTGTATTAGAGGAAGAAAATAAATGTAAGGGAAAGTGATAATGTGATCATGTGCGCTGTTCTCTAGTCTTCTTTGTTGTTTCTTATTGTTTGCTGTATATAGTGTGCATCTCACTTTTTGCTGTCCGTAGTAATGACTGTTGGCCTGTGCCCAGCAAACTGTGGACTCCAGGAACACTGGGAGGAATGTGTTTATCTATCAGTGGGCCCATCTGCTCACACACACGCAACAGGTAATCCGCAGGTATGTGCTGATTTAACAAGACCTAAAACATACACATAGAGGTATTTCATAAAGTGTAAGTGGCCCAGCAAAGCTTATTTACATCATGATAAAAAAATAAAATAAAAATAACCCTGCTCAGAAATAAGTGTTGCAACAACGTGTTACATTATATTATTAGTCTTATTATCTAGTTTTATTTCACCAACATAACCCATATTTATTTACGCTCATTCCTGAAAGACCACTCTTTTTCCCTCCACACACACGCGTCCGCCTCGCCTCAGCCAATCAGAAGCCTTCTCCACCCATCTTCCTAGTCTCTTAAGTAGCAACTGATGTTTGATTGGCTGCCGCCTTTAAGTGACGCAGGAACCCACCAATCCCCTCTCGATATATTTGCATTGCCGCAACGCCTCCGGCCGGCACGCACAAAGCCTTTCATTTCAAAACAAATACTTTTTATTTCAATTCCCGAAATAAAAACTTGCCCACACAACAAAGCCTCGTGTATATTATAGCAATATTCTTACTGCCAGCACCGTGCCCTCAAATCAGCGCTTTTTCAGTTTTATTCGCTGTAATATAAGTGAGCCAAGCACCTGTGAGAGTTTAGTGCTGAATTTCACGTGCGCGATAGTGTTTATTTAATCTCACCCAGTCTTCAAAGCTTCGCTTAAACTGCTTTCCATCCCAGCTCCAGCGCTTCGGGATGATCTACACACAGAGAGACACAGCGGGGGGAAAACACATCACACGCAGGATTTAGACGAAGAGGAAGATGAAGAGGAGATGCTGATGTTGGGATATTAGAGAGAAATAACGGGTTTGAGTGGGAGAAGAGGGATGAAACTCACCTCGTATTCGTGCAGCTCCTGCAGCAGCATCTGCAGAAACACACAGGTTACACACACCGTAACACACACTCACCGCTACACACCGACACTCACACGCTACTTTCGGCCTCACCTGAGCGGATTTCTGACATGGTCCAGACTGCAGGAATCTGGCGATCAGGTAATAAAGTTCTGCAGAGAGAGAAACACGACAACACCAGTCGTTAGCTTTAGCTTAGCCTCGAAGGCTAATGCTAAAACAGTGCTTAAAGTCTTCCTAGCGATAAAGACGCAGAAAAAACCGAGTGCTGCCCACCGGCTTCAATTTGCGAGCACGGTTCCGCCGCCATGGCCCGGTCCGAGCGGTGGGTGGAGGTTCGTGGGTCTCTGCTTGCTAAGAGCGGCCTGTGCTGTATTTGCTCTCAGCGTTTCGGCCTGCAGCCGCCGCTCGTGCTGCTTCGATTGAGCGCCCCCGCGCGGCGGCCGTGCGCCTGTAGTACCGCACGCTTCCGCCAGTGGCGCACTGAGAGCGCACAGGTGAGCTCACCATTTCCACGGGCGGACATTTTGCATGGTGTGCAGTTGAGTCATTTATTGAACCCGATAGCAGAGCTGTAATTGCAATAAAAAGGGTCTCGTTTCTGGTTTAACCTCGTCTTGAGGATCACAGGTCACGTGTGTGGGAGAAACATCAAATCTTAACAATGAAATGTTCCATACTACAATCAATCACTGTGCCATATACATGTGTTATGTAAGGTATGGTTTCACAAATATTACGTAATACAATTATGTAATGTGCATATATCGAATAAATGTTAAAATACCACCATCATATCTTTTAGTTCTTTAACAAAATGTTGGATATATACAGAAATAATTTATCCTGTGTTGTTGAATGTTTTTTCCAATATTTTCTTTATTGTATGATTCATTTCATAATGTAATGTGCATTAAACCTTTCATTTATTACAATAGTTATTAAAATGTAAATACACAGTTTTAATGACAGACACTCTCACTTCTAACACTCTAAATTCCAAAAAGCTTTTTCTGAAGCCACAAAGTGTTTACCTGATTACTGTTGTTTTCTCTGAATCCTTTTGTGCTTTCTATCCAGTTTATCTCAGAACCTTTTTAAACTGAACATGATCAACTAAATATGCATTTACAATGGCAATCATAAGTGCAAATAAATAAATAATAGAGAAAGGAACATCAATAAAATTGCAGAGGGGAAAATATAGAAATTAACAAAGGGCGGTCATTTAATTTATGTTCGAATAACTGAAAGTCCCTTATCATCGAAACCTTTCATTTATTACAATAGTTATTAAAATGTAAATACACAGTTTTAATGACACACTCTCACTTCTAACACTCTAAATTCCAAAAAGCTTTTTCTGAAGCCACATAGTGTTTACCTGATTACTGTTGTTTTCTCTGAATCCTTTTGTGCTTTCTATCCAGTTTATCTCAGAACCTTTTTAAACTGAACATGATCAACTAAATATGCATTTACAATGGCAATCATAAGTGCAAATAAATAAATAATAGAGAAAGGAACACCAATAAAATTGCAGAGGGGAAAATATAGAAATTAACAAAGGGCGGTCATTTAATTTATGTTCAAATAACTGAAAGTCCCTTATCATCCCAGCAAATTTGCAGGCCTGTTTAGTCTTAATAAATGTCATTGATGGAAAATAGTTACAAAATCAAATCATTTAAAATCCTGAGAAATAAGGTTTCATCTTCATTCGATATAAATGATTCCAAAGGACATCTCAGCTCATTAGCAGAAGAATGTGGCATTTTGTTTTTTCATAGTATATGCAATGACTTTAAGAGTACAAAGCTATTTTGTCTTATGAATATTAGTCGAGCCATAACATATTTGCATTTAGGGTGTGTTAGTCTCAGCTGTGTACTGAGGTGATTAGGATCATTTCTTATGATTGAAATGCAGCGTAAACCAATGGTGAAATCCACTATGAGTTATATTATTGCACCAACCACTTATTGAAAGATAATAACTGATTACAGAACAATATATGCTTAGAAACAAGTATATAATACCCAGTGTATAACATATAATCAGTGTAAAAGACCACAGCAGACATTTTGAGGAAAACTCCAATGATGGATTTTTATTGAGTGAGGGGACACAAAGTACTTTTTCACAGATGAATTTTCAGTGTTAAAAAAATTCCAAAAGCGCTTTAAATTCTTTTTCTTTGAATCCTGTAATTTCAAAAAAGTCCTCTATAACAACAGAAGGGTTTTTCTGGCCTCCTAACAAAGCCCAGTTTTCTGTTTCAACAAATTGCAGAGGTGGTATGATTCTTAAAAAGCCAGGAGTCACCATCTAATGCTGAACCTGGAATGCAAGCAGTTTGTCTTTAGTTGTTTTCTCTCTTTTCTTCTATATTTGTTTAACTCATCCCTCTTTCTTAAAGACAATCGATTACGTTTAAAATAAAAATAAAAACAAACCCCATACAGAAACATCACGAGCACTAACGGACATACAGACTGAGAGCCTCCTCCCACTCCAAAAACCAAGCTACAGACCAGCCGCTTAAAAAAAAGAAATCAAAATAGAAAATCAACAAAATTATAGAAAGATGCCGCCTTTTTCACACCTGTCGTGTTGTAGACACCTGATACAGCTGCGGCCGAACACAAGACTCGTTTTAGTCAGCTTTGTTTTTGTGCTAAAAACCTGAACCAGTATTTACAAATTCGCTGATAAAAATATTCCTCTGGTGGTGATGGGCAGAGAGGAGGTTGTTGAGAGAACTGGAAAGGGAGAGAGAAAACTGGGAAAGAGAGAGGAAGATAAAAGAAAGGAAAGGGGGGGAAAGGGAAAAGATGGACGGATGGATGGACAGGCGTGGTGCTACTCTGTCTTCGGGTCCTCCTTCTCGGGCTCCGCCGCCTCGTCTGGAGTTTTTTCAACCTGTTTAATAAAACAACATCAACAAGAATCAAGCAGGACTGCCTCTGCACTAATTCGAATCTTAAGGAGGTAAAGTTTAGAAAACTCTCCTTAGCTTAAGCTATCGATGTCTTTGTTTTGAAATCTGGGGAATTAATTTAACTATGTTACTAAGTACTTTTGCAATGTTATTAGAACATTTTTGGGAAAGTATTTGGAAAGGAAACTCAATACACAAACAAATATCATGACCTGACATGATTTATTATGTCCACTGTGGGACAAGTAAGGTGTGTTTATGTATGATAGATGCTGATTTGAGGTAGACTGTTGTGTTTATACATATATACCTCATTGGTCTTAGTCTCCCCATTTTCTGATTGGTTTTCCTCCTTGGATTCCTCAGCCTTTGCTTTCTTTTCTTCCTTTTTATCATTCACTTCCTTCTCTTTCTGTCAGAGAGGAAACATCAGAGCAAAATAATGAATATAGAGCAATACGTATTACACAGATTACACACCAAATCATGGAGACAAGTGACACATGAGCATCAGTGCAAAAATGTGTTTATAAAAAGTGTAAATACCTTGGGAGTTTTTTTCGGTTTGGGTTCAGGTTTTGGAGGTGTTGGTTTCTGAAGGGAAATGAAAACATGATTCATTCACAAATGTACTTTTTGATATATACAAGGATATCTAAACAATAAACATGTTCAAGTAAATAGTTATAATAATACATAGAATGGTCTATGTTGTTCTGCCCTATCCTGAATTCTACACATCACCTTAAATGACTGGCAAAACTATGCTGAAGTAAAAAAAATATACAGAAAATATGCTGAAATTAAAAATTAAAAAACAAACAAACAAACAAAAACCTTGTGCAGTAATGATGGTTTCTGATCTTGTTGCTCTGCGATCAGTGGTAGGTTGAAAGTGTTGGTTGTAGGACTTCAATTGACAATTATTACAAAAAGTGCTAAAACAATTTCCAAGACTATATTTAAAGTTCTTCAAGTCTTTTGAGGCCAAAGACTTTATAAAAATAAAATAATGATATAATGTTAACATTAAAAATCTCTTTAAAAAGAAAAGAACTTACCGCCGATAATCTAGCAGACCTTCTCTGAGGCTACAAGAGGAAGGAAAAAAATTGAATTATTTAAGTACAAGTACAAGTCCAAGTAGGAGAGAACAGTTATATATTGTAAATCCTAATTATTAAAAAAAAAAATCATGTTCCTTCTCTTCATTTCACTTCTAGTTTGTGTAGGCTACTTAGCAGCACACTTAGTAAACTTGGCACAGTGTACTACAAATATTATTGGCTCTTATGACAAAATATTTGGTGTTTCTTGTTTTTAATTCGATTTTGGATAAAAGCTCCTGCTGAATAAATAAATGTAAATGTATATATACAGGAATGCATATGTACTGGTTTTGATTACTTGAATATGAAACCCAAAATTGCTTTAGATATTTTATAATTTTCCTTTCTCACCTCCTCCTTGACTTCTCCATCAGTTCCCTGCAAATCAGCAAAACAAATATCACAAGTTAGAACATGATCTATAATTTTATTAACATGAAAGGCGGGAAAAACAAAAAGGCAACTTGCATAAACATTGGGATGTGCTGTTCTGCACGTTTGTATATGAGCAACATGCTGGGGTTTTTTTCGTTTATTAAAGCTTAAATTAACTTTAGCAGAGGAGTTGTGAATAAGTTTATTTGTCTGCGGACAGCAGCGCAAAATGGTGTGTCGATTTTTGTTTATTTATTTATTATTTTTCACGAAGGCATTTCACTACACGGGCTCCACACATTTAAACAAGGAGGAGGGGCGCGATGATCCCGCCTCAGCGCTGCCACCTGGCGGCCGGCAGGAGTCATGACACTCCTCTTCCACGGCGAACAAAGAAAATGCATTAAAATTGTTTAAAAACGCGACCGTCTTTTCGCAAAATTGCCACCATTCAGAAAATTAGAGTTATCTAGCTATTTTTTAATCACCATTCAACGGCGACTGAGCCACGATTGCGCTTATAATCGTCGGTTTTCGCGTTGCGCTGTGCTGGAGATGGAGAGAGAGAGAGGGCAGCATGGCTGCGGTTCCACGGGCATGAGATCAAGCCGAGCTTCAGCACAGCGCTGCTCAACTAAAACCCTTCTGCTTAACGTACCACCGTCGACAAAAACACCGCGATCCGGCAGGAAAAAATCGCAAAATTAACAACAATTTTTTACCTGCCCACTGATTCTAAAGAAGTCGCCTTGATTTTTATTAAAAAAACATTGTCTCGAGGGCTTCCTAATTCCACGACTGATTAGTAAGGGCAAAAGTGTAGCCGAACGCCGCGCTCGGCTTTTCTACATACCTTTCTCTTGGGCATGTTGAGTTTGGGATATTTTTCTTCTTTTATGCAAAACTAACAGGTTATCTTTTGTGATTCGGAGTTCACAGTTCAGGAGACTGTCGTCCGCTATGCACTAATTCTGTAGTAAACATAGGGCTACATTAGATCCAGTGGTTGAATGGGAGGGAGGGGGCGGGGCCATGCTGTGACTGATTTTCCGCTTGTCCAATCAGCGAGCGTCTGGGTCTGCCACAGAAGCGGCAGATTCTTACCTCCGCTGTGCTTTTACGCGCGAAATCCTGAGGTGTAAATCCAACGGCGCACCTTCCTGTAAAATTTCCCTCCTAACATGTTAAAAAGCTGTAGACTGATGTGAGCGCGTTCTGCACCAAATAAAGCACTGCCATACAGCACTGATGTGATGAGGAACAGCTCGCGTTTAAGCCCAGTAATAATGTCAGACCCTCCTTCATAGCTATGTCTGTATGCGCTGTATGGCCACAGCATATCTGCCTCAGTGAAGTTCACTAATTGCTGACTGTATTTTTTGAAGCAGGTAAGCAGAAGTATCTGCTTGGTCTAATTATGTGCTCTTTCTATGAAAACATGCTTGAGTGCAAATAAAATGTGTACACGCGTGTGGCAATCAGTAATAGAGAAGAGAAGCCACAAGGCCTTTCTCACTTCTGCTTTATTCAAGCAGAGACCTAATCTGTGTAAGTAAGTGTGTGTGTGTGTGTGTGTGTGTGTGTGTGTGTGTGTGTGTGTGTGTGTATGAGAGAGAGAGAGATATAACAGCTTACTTCCTCTGTTGCTAACCAGACCAGAGACGCCAGACCAGAGAAAACATCTCAGCCATTGACAGACAGACAGACAGACAGACAGACAGATAGATAGATAGATAGATAGATAGATAGATAGATAGATGAAAGAACTATCTGAAAGTGTCACATTAGACATTGCTGTGTATCACTCTTGAAATGTCTGTTTCTGCAGCCATAGGCCTACAAACAGGAATCCCATACTAAAACATTTGGTAAGTTTCTTTTTTATATATATAAATAGTTGTGATTATAGAATCTGCTGGTGTTTTATTAACTAGAATTTGTACAGTTTATTTGGGGTATTTGATTGATCTGATTACAGTAATAAAATTGTAGTAATCTTAAAAGAGAAATTTTACACAAAAATGAAAATGATGTCATCATTTACTCACCCTCCACTTGTTCCAAACCTGTATGATCTTTCCTCTGTTGAACACCATAGAAGATATTTTGAAGAATGTTGGTAACCAAGCAGTTGACGGTAGCCATTGACTTCCATAGTACTATGGAACCATAGAAGTCAGTGGCTACCGTCAACTTTTTGGCTAACAACATTCTTCAGAATATCTTCTTTTGTGCCCAACAGAAGAAAGAAATGCATACAGGTTTGGAACAACTTGAGGGTGAGTAAATGATGACAGAATTGTAATTTTTGGTTTAACTATCCCTTTAAGTTTTGTCATTTAATTTATAGATTCTGCTTATCCTACAAATATAAATCATTTATAAAGGAATTTGATTTGGTTTGATTTGATTTGATTTATTAGACAGACAAGTAGTGAAACACACTACATTTGTCAAGAATAACATAATAAAGTTAAAAACTTGTTTCCATTGTGGTCCTTGATGTTAAGCACAAACTTCAATCCTGGTAACAGGATACAAAGATTACAATAGGATTCCACATTTACAAAATTTACAATCACAGTTAAACACATACACAACATATACTAATACAAGTTCATCAATAAAACAACCTACTTAAGAGCCAACTTTTAACTTTTAAAATAAAACTACCCATATTTGAAATACTTTAAATATCCAGAGGTAACTTATACAACACTTGTGCCCCAGAGTATTCAAAAGAAGACAATTTTTTTATTAAATGTATTTTGTTCTGCTTTCTATGTAAACAATCAAGATGCTTAAATTGGGAAACATCAACATGTGTAAAACGACTAAACCCTAAAAATAACCTTATCAATTTGTTTTGAGATTTTTGTAACTTATCCAACCAACCACGAGACAAATCAGACATCCAAGAAATACATGCATATTCAAAATGATATAGCACTAAACATGATGCAAGTCATTTTATATTCTGTTTTTCAGGAAAACTAACATATCTGACAAGAAATTTTGTTCTAGCATTAACCTTACCCAAAACTTTCATAGCCATATTACACCACTTATATCATTATCAAGAACACATTTGAGATAATTAACGGTAGTTCTGTTTGATATTAAACAATCCCTACCTTAATAGACATCTTAGAAACCTTATTCAAATTATTTTTAGACCAAAATAATATGGATTTCATTTTACCTAAATGCAACAAGAGTTTGATTTCAGAGAGCCAGTCTCTTACCATACTAAGCTCCTCACCTAAATTCACTTGTATCCTACCAACATCCTTGTCTGAATCCAATAGCAGAATCATCAGCATATAAAAACAAATAACAATCACAAACTGCTTGCATGTCATTTATGTATAAGAGAAACAAAAGAGGGCCTAAAACAATTCCCTGAGTGACTCCATTTTTTCAATTGTTTCCTCAGAAAGTATCCCATCTAATTCTACCCTCTGAACTCTCCCATTTAAATAAGAGTTTAACCAGGCTATCAATTTACTTGAAAAAAACCATGACACTTTATTTATCTAAGATTATTGAATGATTTACTGAGTCAAAAGCTTATTGGAGATCCAAAAGTATAATATATATATATATGTGTGTTTGTCTGTGTAATTGGTTATCATGCTTGGAGAAGCTTTCCTTCATGTTCTGAACTGCACAGAAGACACCACAGATCATGATGGACATGCTCGCACACACTCACCCACCCCCATGACCCATCCCAACCCCTGCACGACAAACGCCGCTGCCAGATCACCTTTGACACCACGAACTGTGAGAGGTGAAAGACCATAGTATTCTGGGTTATTAGGATGAGGTTGTGTTAAAAATAACATCTTCACGATCTGAATGATGGCATTGGGAGATGTTTGCTTTTATGCTGGGTGAAGCAAACTAGCTATTTTATTTAAACAATGGAGCAATATTAATTATAGACTATGAATGTGGCCCAGGTCCTGGGAACAGTCAGTATATGTAAAAATAAATTTTAGGAAGGAAGTGTGATGCTGCTGAGAATTTTAGCCCACAGTTTTAGCCACATAAATGTAGGTGTTAAACTGAGTAGAGTATATGGAACAGTTATAATATGAAAGGTTGTACAAAGTTAAATAGATAGTTCACCGAAAAATTACAATTCTGCCATCATTTTAGGAATGTTTTTAAGAGTTTTTAAGAATATGTCAGCTATATACCCATACAGTGTAAATAAATATAGTCCAAAATAACTTTCATTGTATGGACAAAAAACACTTTCAAAACATATAAAAATATGTATACAGGTTTTTAAATTATATGAAGGTGAGTTAATTATGACAAATGTTTATTTTGGGGTGAACTATGCATTTAAAATCACCATGAAATCAAAATCGACAATTCTTATATTTTATGAAATATTGCAGTGTATATTACAAATGATTTATCCATGCATTCATTAAAGATTAAAAATTAATGTGCCCCTGTAATGTTTAATAAAAAATCAACAATCATCAACAACCTGTCACTCACGAGAGATCGCAGCAATTGGCAAGACAACAATGAATTCCAAATTGACAAAATCATACCCTCTTTTTTCTCATTTGAGAAGCCTTTTTATTCAGGTGCACTTTGTAATAGAGAAGAAAAGACAATCAAATGTTATTTTCATGTTGACTTTAAGTGATAATATTGTGCAACAGTGTATAACAAAATAATGTACTATTCTTCACAAAGTCCATTTTAGCATTGTTGATAATAGTCCAATTCAGCTTACAGCTATGACAATGCAAAAGAGGCTTGAAGTTCACTGTATCAGAAATCCAAACTAAATAAAAACATTTTGTCAAACTTTTCCAAGTACTTCCTCATTTAGGTGAGTGTGAACTGCACACATTTGTATGGAGACACTGTAACAGTCATTCAGTGAATTAAGTGAGCTGCAAAGTGGGACTTTGCTTTGGACTCTGGGCTTTCTCTCAAGTTTCCTCACTGGTTTCTGGCTATTTTGTTAAGATGAGGTGGTTATAGTGGTGCCTGACCCATTTTTTCTTGCTGTCAGTTGGCAGGCCTGAAGGCCTGGGAAAGCCAGGGCAGTGCCGAGCCTCTGCACCCAGCAATGCTATGCCCATTCTCAGCTGTAGCGGGGAGGATCACTTGGGCATGACTCTGTATTGCTCCTGGTGCTGTCCCAGCTTCTGCAAGGACTAGCCGGACCTCCGGCTTGCAGGTGATCGGTTGGAGCACTGCAGTCCTCATAACCCAGACCTGCTCAACCCACCGGATGACGGGCCACTGCTGCAATCTCAGGACCTGAGCTTTCTGGAACCCTCTCTGGAACAAGGTCAACAGGTAGAGGCTGCGACCCAGCAGGATGAGGAGTATCTTGTCATAGAGAGTGTTCAGGGTCTTGGCTGGGAGAGAAGGCTCACTAACTCCATGTTGAACGGCTATCTGGAAGTCCAATTGCTGGAGGTGTTTTGTCAGCACATGCAAAACATGGCATGCTACGGATCATCACTGCTGGGCACTGATGTCATGTCGGCACTGGTGCCCACCAGCCTGACTGTAGCCAAAGAACAGACAGCCAGTCATGTAGAAGAGCTGGATTCTTCATCCAAAAAAGTTGTGCAATATTTAAGCACTTGTTCAGCTCCAGCAACCTCCCATTTCAGTTCACCTGTGCTGCGTATCTCAGAAGCTGAGTAACCAACCTCATGAGTACACAAAGCTCCTGCCCTCATAACATTTTTTCCGTTGGGCTCCTGTCTTTTGACCAACACACAAATATTTAAAGTTATCTGTGTTGTTAGAATGCTTTGTATGCAATACAGATAGCATTTGTGGCATGTTGATTACTATAATAATAATAAAAAAAAACATTTGTAAAGCAAAAATAAAAATGTCAGTAAATAATTCCAATGAAGTACAAAAGGCAAGGCAATGAACATTAACATACACAATGTTTCAAAAGTATAGCCATATGATTTAAATAAATATATGTGTTAGCACGAGACATGTCACCTTTATTTTTAGTTTATGCATGTGATAACTTAGTGGCGTTGTCTATGTAAATTAACACTTACATCAATAAGGTCAATAAGATTTTTATTGTTTTAAAATTTAGTCTCTTATGCTCACATTTATGTGATCAAACATAAAATAAAACTGTAATATTGTTAAATATAATTACAATTTAAAATAACTTAAAAATTTAAGTTTAAAAACAATTTAAAAATAAATTTTCCATTTTATAATAAATTCTAAAGACAATATAAAATTATATATAATATAGAAATTATATATATATATATATATATATATATATATATATATATATATATATATATATATATATATATATATATATATATATAAATAAAACTTTATTCCTGTGATGGCAAAGCTGAATTTTCAGCAGTCTTTTCAGTAGTCTTCAGCATCACATTATGGTTCAGAAATCATTCTAATATGCAGATTTCCTGCTTAAGAAATATTTCTTATTATTATCAATTCTGAAAACAGTTGTGATTTTGTGGCTTATTCAGGGTTCTTTGATGAATAGAACGTTCAAAAGAACAGAATTTATTTGAAATAGAAATCTTTTGTAACATTGTAAATGTCTATAGCCTACTGTCACTTTTTGAACCCTTGCTTTAAAAAAATATTAATTTCTTTCAAAAAACAAAATGGTAAACCACAGGAATTTTGTTAGTATAACCATATATTCATTCAGCGGCTATAAAAACTGCCCCACCTCAAAAATGATAATTTTAGCAATGTTACAGATCAAATAATTAGTTTGTACTGTTTTTACTGAATAACTCACATAAGTGTTTTAAAAAAATGAAACGAGGGACAATTCTGCCACAAATAATGCCACATTATGCCACAAATTTGATTGACAACAGAGCTTAATTAATAATTATCTAAATTCATCCTTTCCAAACCTCATAGAATGACAAATTGTGCTGACAAACCAATTGCAAACAACCCAGAAACATATCTAAATAAAGATTTCTGCTCATCTTTTTTCTCTTTACTCATCCATCAACATTAACAGCACAAGGTACTTTGGAAGAAGAGGAACAAAAGTCACGCTGTCATGTGTATACTGTGTAAAGACCTTTAGAAATGTTACCACTTCCTCCTAAACAGCTAATCAAATGGTGTCTATCTCCCTCAGTCCTGCTGCTGACTGCTACTTTCACTTTCCCGAAGAAGTGTTTGAAATGAAATAGAAACTTTATTAGCTTATGTCCTCAGTTCTATATAATTATGTTGCCATAATTCAGATATATGTATAATTTTTTTCATTAGACGTTTGTGGTAATGTTTCTATATTGTGAAACTGTAAATTTTTTATTAAATACTGCCACCTGCTGTTCATACTGTGAAATGACACCGAGGCGGTGAACAAACGCTGATATTATGCTCTAATGGGAGCTTCCAGAACGGCGGCTAATGTCACGACGAAAGGTTGTGCCATACAGTCCATGACATTGTCCTTTATGGGATTACCTTTGTGCCAATTAAAACGAATGTAATTTTTCAAGAAACTTATGAAAATATAAATTGAAACTGAATAAAATGTCTTTGAAACGGAAAAAAAATAATAAAATAAATTGACGGCAAAATCTTAGATTTCGTTTTTAACACACTGCATGGCTTGCAACGGTTTTGTCCTCTTTCATTCACTGATCTGTACTTACAAATGCACTTCCAGAGTTTCCATTTACGCTTCTGAAGTTTTCGTTCGCCATTCCGGCACAACTCTCTCGTGGGGGTGGGGCTAGCAGCGGTGTGTTCTCATTGGCTACTGAGTTTTTGATTGACAGATTCTCGACCTGAACGTGAAGGCGTCAATGTTGCCTTGCCAGTGTGGATGTGAGCGTCTGTTAGCGGCTTCCAATTTCATTTTAGTGATATAAAGTTAGGAGTTTTGTTTTTGAATTCAATCTGTATTTATCTGTTGCTTCTACTCTGTCAACATAAGCTTTTAGGAGCGCGAGGAATCAAACGCGAGAGAAAAAGAAGATCATATTGAGGTTAAATTATTAAAGTACTGTATATTATAATACCGGAAATATTGTATAATGCCCAATGTTCTTGTATTATATTTGTTTAATGCTCATGACACTTTTGCATTGTAAGGTCTAATTAGGTTGTGCGGTTACATTTGAAATACTATCATATATGTGTGATATATTCAGACGTCAAGAAAGTCTCTCTCCAACCAGGCAATCAAGCTCATTTTATTACATATTCCACACGAAGAATGTTCTTGCAACCAATTGTTTTTATCATGCTGATAATTTTGTTTAGTTAATTTATTTAGTTAACATTATCATCAAACATTTAAAATGGGAAAAACAATTTGAACAATCATCAATTCTTTCAAGTGTGACTTTTATAAACCAGTTTTAATGAATGTAAATGAAAATATGAATTAATTCAAATAAATTTACATTCATTATTGTCACTATAGCATATACACAAGTATCAAAGTGAAAGTCTTGGATGCAATTATGTTGTGACATGAAAGACCAGAATCCACGAAACACTAACTGCATAGTATACATGTAATGCACAGTATTCTCATAACTTACATTACTACACAAAATGCACAAGAACATAACATACAGAATATGTTCACAATTCATAATATGTTTTAAACTGCAATGATCCTTACAACAGTTCCTGTTACAGTATAAGTTACAAAACAGTGAATGAATATGTTATGTAATGGAGTGCAATATCAGTCTTTACAGGAATATTCCTAAAATTCTCTAATTTACTCACCTTCATGCCATTCCAGATATATGACTTTCTTTCTTGACATAAACAAAGATTTTTAAGAAAATAATCCCATCTCTGAGAATCCGCATAACGCAAGTGAATTGTGACCCATGCACGTATGATAGTTGATCGGAAGCGATTGTTAATAGTCAAAAGTTAATAGTCAAAAATTATTAGTGTTTTTCTTATCTGTTGTTTCACTTCAAAATTTACCGACAAAGCAAGAATCTTGTCTGATGGGGGCAATGGATCTCTGGTACTACCACTACATCCTCTGGGTCAGCATCAGAAGTTTGTTTATGGAAAAGTTGCTCCACTCCCTGGAAATTGAGAATATAGTCTAACAATACAAACTACTTTGAACTCCCATTAAACATTTCAAACTTAAAATATTTCAAACAAATAAATACACAATATAATTATTTAATTATATATATATATATATATATATATATATATATATAAATATAACTTTATTCCTGTGATGGCAAAGCTGAATTTTCAGCAGTCTTTTCAGTAGTCTTCAGCATCACATTATGGTGTTAACTTAGTACTAAATACCTCAAAATTATGCACCTTTATCATTTGTAATACCGTTGTGTAACCATTAGATGGCTGTCTAGCCCTATATATCCATGACTGTGTATACCCTTAGTTACTGGAAACTATTTTCAGTCATAATTATTTGCATGTATTAGGTTTTGCATTTGGATATATATTTAGGCATTATTAAAAACTACTTTTTGTCAAAGTTTGATGAATTATTATTACAGTCAAATCTGGACACAGGAAATGCATGGTAAAAAGGCTTTACATTGCAAAAGTTTACAGTGCAGTGATTGACAGCGCGCTTGTAAAATGGCATCAGTTATTGTCAAATACAGTACATTTAGTACTGTACATTACACTATGTGCTGGGGGAAAATATGAACTATCGAAGCAAATATGATCTAATTAAAGACTGTAACGTAGATAACCAGGTCCTGTAATGATTGGACTAAATCAAGAAAACTTACCGCGAGTATCCTGATTACGACGATTGATGATGAAATCATTCGTCTGTGCTATTCCTAAGAAATCATCTCAACAATGTAGTGTAGCAGCAGATAAATACTGATAAAATAATAATAAAAAAATCTTTATATATCTTTTTATATCATTAAAATTAAACTGGAAGCCGCTCACAGATGCTCACATCCACAAACAGTGGCAAGGCAACACCGGCTATGTTTACATGCAACCAAATAATCCGTTTGTAATCAGATTGACGGCTCAATTGGACTGAAAAGCCTTCATGTAAACACCTTAATCGATCCGATTGAGCTCGATCGGAATGAAATTTCGATCGGATTGAAGGGGGTGGTTTATTCCTTTTCTAATACGATTGAGAGTGCATGTAAACACTCGATCGGATTGAACCCAGAAACTGAAAAGACTGCGCATGTGCAATGATGCAGAATTAGCGTAGTGACGTATGACGCGCGGAAGGAGCTGTTCTTCCTTTTGAATAAAGTGTTGTATAAATGCGAGTCCTGTCATTATAAAACTCTCCTTTCACTCGGCAACTGTGAAGTGGAGCAGGACAACCTCCCACCAGTCTTTGTTTTGGATACTCATCCACAGTCAACCCGTTTTGGGTGCGTGGAGGGGCATTTATTAATTCTGCTGTTAAAAACAAATAAAGAAACCATGTAGGAGAGTGGTTATTATGTGCAAACAGTTGAGAAACTCTATATTTGTGCAGTGTGCGCATGTAAAAAAAAATCTATTCCGATTTGAAGCTTGTGACATATAAACGCGCACATCAAACCGATCACTTTATTTAGCATTCATGTAAACACAACATTCAGATTAATCAATCGGAATGAATTCAGTCCGATTGAACCCAAAATTGTGCATGTAAACTTAGCCACTGTCACTGACGCCTTCACTTCCAGGTCAAAAAGCTGTCAATCAAAAACTCAGTACCAATGAGAACACACTGCTGCTAGCCCCGACCCCACGAGAGATTTGTGCCAGAATGGCGAACGAAAACTTCAGAAGCGTAAATGAGAACTTCAGAAGCGTAAACGAAAACTTTAGAAGCGTTAATGAAAACTCTGGAAGCGCATTTGAAAGTACAGATCAGTGAATGAAAGAGGAGAAAACAGTTGCAAAACATGCAGTGCATTAAAAATGATTGAAAAATGATTTTGCCTGCATTTAATTTTTTTTCAGTTTCAAAGACATTTTATTCCGTTTCAATTTATATTTTCATAAGTTTCTTGAAAAATTACATTAATTTTAATTGGCACAAAGGTAATCCCATAGGGCAGTGGTTCTCAAACTTTTTACAGCGGTGTACCCCCAGGGGCATTTAACATTCTTCTTCTTCTACTCCCCTCTTCCACTTAGACCGCAGTAACACCTTTTCTAATAAAGGACATTATTTGCCCCCTTAAATTGATTTACAGGTGCATTTTTATTTTCTATCCTTAATGCCATGTTTTATGTCATATTCTTAACATTCCATTAAGTGTATTATTTATATAATAAATAAAGCAATAAATGATGGCAAATCGAAGTGATACTAGATTTAAAAATAATACCGCCAATAGGCGGCGGCAAGTCGCTGTCTTAAAGGAACACTCCACTATTTTTGAAAATAGGCTAGTTTTCCAACTCCCCTAGAGTTAAACAGTTGAGTTTTACCGTTTTCGAATCCATTCAGCTGATCTCCAGGTCTGGCGGTAGCACTTTTAGCTGTAGCTTAGCATAGATCATTGAATCTGATTAGACTGTTAGCATCTCGCTCAAAAATGTCCAAAGAGTTTCTATATTTTTCCTATTTAAAACTTGACTCTTCTGTAGTTACATCATGTACTAAGACCGACGGAAAATGAAAAGCTGCGATTTTCTAGGCCGATATGGCTAGGAACTATACTCTCATTCCGGCGTAATAATCAAGGAAGTTTGCTGACGTACCATGGGTGCAGCAGGCGCAATGATATTACTCAGCACCTGAAAATGTGCTAACTTCCGTCAACATAACCAACGTGACCACCTGCTTGCACAGGGAGCGTGCTGGGGACTATTTTCAGGCACTGCGTAATATCATTGCTTCTGCTGCACCCATGGTATGGCAGCAAAGTGGAAGACAGGTGAAAGCGATTGCTGGAGAAGCGCGTGCAGATCAGAGGCAGTAAATGAAGATGTGTCACGGGTCAGGGTGCCCTCTGGCTCCCTCTGCTGTCTGTGTGTCATGTCTCCTCTGGCTCCCTCTGCTGTCTGTGTATCATGCCTTTTTCGGCAGCTTGTGATCGGTGCAATCAGCTCTGATCTGGCAGTGGGGCTGCGCTGGTCACTGGCTGCCTCTACCCCACCTGTCGCTTATTACCCTTTCCTTTATATTTCTCTTCCATCTAGTCCTTGTTGTGAGTAGACTGTTTTGTGTTCGATGTGTTTTGTGTCCTGGGTTCTGGTTGTTTCGTTCTCTGGTGTTACACTCACCTCTGTCTTCCCTGCTCCCAGGACACTTAGAGAGAAGGACTGCCTCTCTCTCTGCCTCACTCAACTCTCAGGTTGTTGGTCCTGTGCGAGCGCTGAGTCTTGGGAAATCTTCTACTCCCTTGGTCCGCATCACACTGACGACCGAAGTTGGATTACTCCCAGAGACTGGCTCGCTATTTTGGTTACAGTTTTATTTGTTTTTGTTACCTTTGGAGAATAAAATTTCATTGCATCTAATCCTCTGCCTTTGAGTCCTCTGTCCTCCTTGTCCTGTCACAGAATCTACTCACCAGATATTATGGACACAGCAGAGGAGGATGAGATGCGCCGAGCCCTGATGCAGCAGGGCGTTCTTCTGGGTCGACATCAGGAGGAGATTGCGGCTTCCCGCTGCGCATACTCTGAGATCTCTCTCCAGTTTAACCAGCTGGTTGAACGGTTGGATCAGCTACACACCAGCCCTCCCGCTGCTCCTACGGTAACCCCTCCTCCCGACCCCGTTGGAATTAGTAGCCGTCACACTGAACCACGGCTCAATCCTCCTGCTCCTTACTCGGGTGAGCCTAACACTTGTCGCTCCTTTTTGTCCCAATGCTCTCTGACTTTCTCGCTGCAGCCTTCCTGTTTTCCCATGGAGCAGTCCAAGGTAGCTTTCACCATCACGCTCTTGGCGGGTCTAGTGAGAGAGTGGGGAACGGCCATGTGGGATAATGAGCACAGCTGCTGTTCCTCCTTTCAGAGTTTCTCGTAGGAACTATGCAAAGTGTTTGATCGCTCGGCTCAGGGAACTGAAGCGGCACGAGCCCTGGCGCTGCTACGGCAGGGAGAAGGCTCAGTATCCAGTTACTCGATCGAGTTTTGCGCGCTCGCGGCATCCTGTGGCTGGAATGACAAGGCTCTTTGGGATCACTTTCTCCACGGTCTGGCCGAGCACGTCAAGGATGAAATCTATTCCCTTGAATTACCCTCGAGCCTGGATGGACTCATCGACCTCGCCATTTGGGTGGATAACCGTATTGCTCTCCTTTCCCGGCATCGGAGGGGAGTGGCTTATCTCGAGCCTGGTAATAGAGCAGTGTCTTCAGCGTCAGGTGACACGCCATCTCAACGTCTCGACTTCCCCCAGGATGAGCCGATGCAGGTTGGGAGGGCGCAATTGACGCTGAGGGAGCGTCGTCGTCGCCTGGACAACCAACTGTGTCTCTACTGCGGAGAGGCCGGTCAAGTGGCTTCTGCGTGCCCAGCCGCCAGGCAGCGCTTACCGCTCAAGGGAGGGCAGAAGGTGAGCATTACTAGAGCT
>NW_015506180.1:299222-313438 GCF_001515645.1 Sinocyclocheilus grahami | reverse complement strand
TCTGGTTGTTTCGTTCTCTGGGGTTACACTCACCTCTGTCTTCCCTGCTCCCAGGACACTTAGAGAGAAGGACTGCCTCTCTCTCTGCCTCACTCAACTCTCAGGTTGTTGGTCCTGTGCGAGCGCTGAGTCTTGGGAAATCTTCTACTCCCTTGGTCCGCATCACACTGACGACCGAAGTTGGATTACTCCCAGAGACTGGCTCGCTATTTTGGTTACAGTTTTATTTGTTTTTGTTACCTTTGGAGAATAAAATTTCATTGCATCTAATCCTCTGCCTTTGAGTCCTCTGTCCTCCTTGTCCTGTCACAGAATCTACTCACCAGATATTATGGACACAGCAGAGGAGGATGAGATGCGCCGAGCCCTGATGCAGCAGGGCGTTCTTCTGGGTCGACATCAGGAGGAGATTGCGGCTTCCCGCTGCGCATACTCTGAGATCTCTCTCCAGTTTAACCAGCTGGTTGAACGGTTGGATCAGCTACACACCAGCCCTCCCGCTGCTCCTACGGTAACCCCTCCTCCCGACCCCGTTGGAATTAGTAGCCGTCACACTGAACCACGGCTCAATCCTCCTGCTCCTTACTCGGGTGAGCCTAACACTTGTCGCTCCTTTTTGTCCCAATGCTCTCTGACTTTCTCGCTGCAGCCTTCCTGTTTTCCCACAGAGCAGTCCAAGGTAGCTTTCACCATCACGCTCTTGGTGGGTCTAGTGAGAGAGTGGGGAATGGCCATGTGGGATAATGAGCACAGCTGCTGTTCCTCCTTTGAGAGTTTCTCGAAGGAACTACGCAAAGTGTTTCATCGCTCGGCTCAGGTAACTGAAGCGGCACGAGCCCTGGCACTGCTACAGCAGGGAGAAGGCTCAGTATCCAGTTACTCGATCGAGTTTCGCACGCTCCTGTGGCTGGAATGACAAGGCTCTTTGGGATCACTTTCTCCACGGTCTGGCCGAGCACGTCAAGGATGAAATCTATTCCCTTGAATTACCCTCGAGCCTGGATGGACTCATCGACCTCGCCATTTGGGTGGATAACCGTATTGCTCTCCTTTCCCGGCATCGGAGGGGAGTGGCTTATCTCGAGCCTGGTAATAGAGCAGTGTCTTCAGCGTCAGGTGACACGCCATCTCAACGTCTCGACTTCCCCCAGGAAGAGCCGATGCAGGTTGGGAGGGCGCGGTTGACGCTGAGGGAGCGGCGTCGTCGCCTGGACAACCAACTGTGTCTCTACTGTGGAGAGGTTGGTCACGTGGCTGCTGCGTGCCCAGCCGCCAGGCAGCGCTTACCGCTCAAGGGAGGGCAGAAGGTGAGCATTACTAGAGCTCGATTGCCCTCTGGTGATCGGTCTGAGTTTCAAGCCTCATTGCTGGTGAAGGGGGCTGCTCATCAAGTGTCTGCATTGATTGACTCTGGAGCAGAGGGCAATTTCATGGATGCCGGGCTGGCCAGGCACTTGGGGATCCCCTCCGTTACTCTGGCTGAGCCTATATCTGCCAGAACACTTTGTGGCACCCTTCTTTCCAGGATTACCCACGCTACTAAGTAGGGTTGTGACGGTGAGGAAATTTTCCCACCGTTTAATCGATGTGACAACACCGGTAATATCGGTATCACCGTGGGGGCGGGGGCGTTCCCTCTTTTCCTCGCTTTCCTTCGCTTTTAAATAGATTGTAAAAGCGGCGTGCGCATTTTACTTTCACTTTGAAATAGCGGCAATTCGGCGTAAAGCAATTGTTCGTTTTTAGTTCGTTTGAATTTTCCCTATTTTCCTTGCTTTCCGTCGCTTTTAAATAGCTGAAAAGCTCCGTGCGTGTTTTACTTTCACTTTTGAATTAGTGGCAGTTAGGCGTCAATTGCTTTAATGCAACAACAAAATACAACGTCAAACTCACTTTAGCGTATATATAAAACATAGAACTTTTATTAACAAAACAAATACAAATACACCATGCTATAGGGCAGGCTATGCCTAATATAAAATAACAAATAACTTACATAAAGTTTAAATAGGTATACAAAACTGGAAATAGGCTAAGTAAACATATATAATATATAACCAAATAAATAAGAAACGTAGGACATTTATTAGCAAAACGAGTAAGAAAGCTTGGAGGCACACCTTGATGTCAAATAAAATAAATAAATGACACAAATTTTAAATAAAGTAAAAATCAGCAAACAATGTGGAACCAATTATATAAGAAACTAATGTTTAAAAAAACTTCCAAAATCACCTTAGATAAACGGCAAAAGTCAAAATATTGCCAAACAGGCGCTTTTGCATTTAGTTTCGAAACTAAATCATCTGCGATCGTCTTGTCTGCCTCACCTCACCTCACTCTTCTTGTCAGTCAGCTCGACTCACTCTCCTCACTGGAGAAATTAAATCTGATCTGTGATGCGACTGTCATTCGGCACGCTGCATTGAGCAGCCGCGTTCAGTTTTCTTTTCTTGTTCTTTTACTGAACTAAATTATTTTTATTTCTATAAAAAATCTAAATGACGGTGGGGGTCGGTGCCGCGGTGGGCAAGTGACGTAACCGGTGTTGTGGCTTAACACCGGTATCACCGTCAGCACCGTCGATCGCGGCAAGCCTACTACTAAGTTCATTACACTCACGCTCTCCGGCAACCATGTCGAGGAGATCCGTTTTCTCCTCATTCACTCACCCTTCCTCTGACTGATCTCACCTCCACTAAGAAGTGTTACGGTTGGTCTTCACAGGCTAAGACTGCGTTTGAGAACTTAAAGAGACGCTTCGTTTCGGCTCCCATTTTAAACACACCTGACCCCTCTAGTCAGTTCATTGGGGAGGTGGATGCGTCAGAGGTGGGGGTTGGGGCTATTTTGTCCCAAAGATCACCCTCGGACGAGAGAATACATCCCTGCACCTTCTTTTCTCATTGTTTGACCCCCTCGGAACGGAATTACGACATCGGGAATAGGGAGTTACTTGCTGCCAAGCTGGCTCTGGAGGAGTGGCGTCACTGGTTAGAGGGAGCGGGGGTCGCTTTTATTGTTTGGACTGACCACAAGAACTTCGAATACATCCGCAACTCTAAATTCTCGGCAGGCTCACTGGGCATTGTTTTCGGGCGGTTTAGGTTTACCATCTCGTACTGCCCGGGGTCCAAGAATGTAAGCCCGATGCGTTGTCGCGGATCTTTGAGGCTGAGGCTAGTCCCACACTCCCCGTGCCCATTCTGCCTCCCGAACGGGTTGTGGCAGCGGTCACGTGGGGGGTGGAATCCAGGGTCCGCGCTGCGTTACGCGATGCTGCTATTCCCGCGGGGTGCCCAGAGGGTCTGTTGTTTGTGCCCGAGTCAGCCCGAACTAGCGTCCTACAATGGGGCCACTCGTCTGAACTAGCTTGCCACCCAGGAGCGACTCGCACCTGTATGTTGATCAAGCAACAGTTTTGGTGGCCGTCCGGGGCGCGGGATGCTCGTCAGTTCGTGTCGGCCTGTCCGGTTTGTGCTGCGGGTAAGTGCTCCAATCGACCCCCAGCAGGGCTACTCCAGCCACTGTCAGTCCCTTCACGACCCTGGTCACACATAGCGATGGACTCCGTCACCGGCCTACCCCCATCTAGTGGCATGACGGTAGTCCTCACTGTAGTGGACAGGTTCTCTGAGGCGGCTCATTTAATTTCCCTCCCCAAATTACCCTAAACGAGGGAGACAGCGACAGTTGTCTTAGATCATGTTTTCCGTATTCATGGCCTCCCGGTTAACGTGGTTTCTGACAGGGGTCCCCAGTTTGTGCCTAGGTTTTGGACAGAATTCTGTCGACAGCTGGGGGCGACTGTGAGCTTTTCCTCTGGTTATCACCCGCAGACTAATGGGCAGGCCGAGTGTGCTAACCAGGATTTGGAGAGGGTCCTGCACTGTGTGGTGTCTGCCGAACCATCGTCTTGGAGTTCCAGATTAACCATGGTAGAGTACGCACATAACTCCCTCCCGGTCTCGTCTACGGGTTTGTCTCCCTTCCAGTGCTGTTTAGGCTACCAGCCACCATTATTCCCCTCCCAAGAAACCGATGCTGTTGTTCCATCCGCACATGCGTTCATTCAGAGGTGCCTCCATACTTGGAGGATCACCAGAGAAGCCCTCACCTGGACTGGCGAGAGGAACAAAGCGTCGGCGGACTGTCACCGTACTAAGCCCCCACTTTACGTGTGCGGTCAAAAGGTCTGGTTGTCATCTCAGGACCTTCACTTCAGACTCCCCTCACGTAAACTGGGAACCAAATTCGTTGGACCGTTTATCATTTCTAAAGTGCTCAGTTCGGTGTCAGTGCGACTCAAATTAACCCCCCCTTTTAAGAATATTCACCCGGTATTTCACGTATCTAAGATCAAGCCCGTTATTTGCTCCCCCCCTTCAGCCCCAGACCTCTGCCCCCCCGCCTCCCAGACTCATCGAGGGGTCGCCGGCTTATACGGTATGGCGACTAATCGATGTGAGGCGTAGGGGTAGAGGTCACCAATAACTGGTAGACTGGGAGGGTTATGGTCCGGAGGAGAGATGCTGGGTTCCGGCTCGCGACATTCTGGATCGCGCTCTCATCGACCAGTTTCATCGGCGTCATGGTGAGTCCTCCGGGGAGGGGTACTGTCACGGGTCAGGGTGCCCTCTGGCTCCCCCCACAAATTTATGATTTCTGTTATCACTCTATGCTTAACCCTGGCTTAATATTATAATTTAAATCGCTTTTTGATTTATCTAATTTCTGTATTTTAATAAATGCTGCATGAAACGAATTTCAGGGCTCTGTATAGGTCATTACACATTAACATCTGCAACGTTTTCATTGGAAAGATAGTTTTACAGGGTTATAAAAATAACCATTAGGGAACGTTCTCTATAAGTTATTTTTAGGTTATTTAAAAATAACCACCCTGCAACGTTCTGGGAACGTTATTTTATGGTTGCAAAAAATATAACCTAAAAAGAACGTTCCCCTAACGTTAGTATTTGGTTCCCGTTTGGTTATTTTTTTGGGAACCAAAAACTAACGTTAGGGGAACGTTCTGTGTTTGCTGGGACAATATTTGCTCTTCTTGCTATTAAGTGAAGATCTAGCTAAAGCAGCATATTCAGCGGGCATCCTATCACATGCACGCTGCTTGTCAGTTTTGACCGCAAAAAACTGATTGGATATCATGTAATTGACCGTTTACGACACTCCCATTTTCCTGTTTTTACATTAGCAGCGGCATTTTGCTTGTCAGAAATACATGTTCGGTTTTAATGTTACTTTAAGTTGGGGTAGAATTAAATGAATGCCAAAACTCAGAATTTTGTTCGCGTACCCCCTCCGTCACCTCACGTACCCCCAGGGGTACGCGTACCCCAGTTTGAGAACCACTGCCATAGGGGTCCTTCAACCAGAGCTGTGTGAGAACTCTATTTTTTATATATTACATCGATGTTTACAGCTAAAATACTTGCATTGCCTCCAATATACTATTAAGCTTTCTATTTTAATGTAGTAATGGATAGAAGAAATAAAACCTAAATGCCTTTACTGCCACGAATGAGCTGACATAGTGATTTGACATTACTCTGGTGTCACATTTAGGGAGGTACCGACATAACAGTTAATGGGCCATGAGTAATAATGTGTGTTTGTGTGCGTGCAGAGTGCATGTGAGTGCATGTGTTTGGCACACAATGCACAATGCTGATATCCTGGCACAAACTCACAGCATCATCAACAGGATTAGCCTAACTGATAACTGTGATCTTTAAATGTGTTTGTGTGTGTGTTAATCTGTTCTGTGCCAACATGGCTACTTCACACTCTTGTAGCTGCTCTGTGGGCATCTAAACGGGCTCTTTAGCCTGGCACCATGTGGCAAACCATAATACCAGATGGACCGCTCTCTCTCTTTCTCTCTCCCCACTAGTCCTGGAAACTGCCCAGGCTAGAATAACATTTAATCTAGTTTCTTGCCATATTTTGATGTTCTGTGGTATGGGACGTAATTGCATGGGTCAATGATGTGATGGTCATTTCTGCTACGTTTAAAAAAAATAAATAACATAAATTGAAAATAAATGTAATTTATAGACAAATAACTCAAACACCTTCTTTTGAAAGTTTTTTTTTATAATTTAACTGAAGACTGAATTAAAAGGATGTAATTCTTAAAAGGAAATAAAAACAAATAAAAAAATTTCATTTTGAAATAAACAGGGAATAAAGCTTTTGGAATTATATTTCTTTCTATCTATCTATCTATCACATTTATATCACGTTTCTGTTCTGTTTTGGTTGTGTATCCCCTACGTTTCTGTGCATCCTGCCTTGACTTTTTTTGAGTTTTCCGTTGTTCCCTGATTAGTCTATTCTGTTCACCCATTTTGATTTAGTTCTCCACCTGTTTCAGTTCTGCCTAATCACGTTCCCTGTGTTTATAAGCCTGTGTTTTCCTCAGTTCCCTTGTCATGCTTTGAAGTTATGTTGTGGTGTTTTACTCCTATGTTCTTCTGTTTAACTCTTGGTTTCATAATTAAAGACTCCCTTCTGGATTACCCTGGCACCGAGTGCTTCATCCCCACAGCATCGTGACAGAAAGCAAGACCATAAAACGAGATGACTGAACAGAGCGACACTAACTGGGCTGAGGAGTGCCTATGGGACCTTCGACAGGGTAACCGTCCATTAGAGAGGTATGTGGAGGAGTTTGAGTTCTCCCATCAGGTGAGCTGGCCTGACGCCTTTCTTGGTGCCGTGTTTCGGTTGGGACTGAATGAGAACACAATTCGGTATAGTTATCCAGCGTGTGAATTCACCCTGGTTGAGATGATTAATCTCATTCTCTATTTAAATGGTTCATACTTGGAAGAAGTTAAAGATAACTCGACCCATTCTCATACAGCCCCCTCTGAAAAGCACTTGGCCTCGCCAGTTCACCTCACGCCGGTAACCTCCACATACCACTCTAATGGATCTAATTCCTCTGTGCCCACCCTCCTACCCCTCGATGTTATGTAGGTCTTCGGAGGGGGGCATAATGTCACATTTGTCACATTTATGTTTTGTATCCCCTATGTTTCTGTGCATCCTGCCTTGACCCAGTTTTCCTCAGTTCCCTTGTCTTGCTTTGAAGTTACGTTGTGGTGTTTTACTCCTGTTCTTCTGTTTAACTCTTGGTTTGATAATTAAAGACTCACTTCTGGATTACCCTGGCACCATGTGCTTCATCCCCACCACATCGTGACATCTATCTATCTATCACCTTATTTTCTTTTAAAGGGGTCATATGATGCGGTTTCAGTTTTTCCTTTTCTCTTTGGAGTATTACAAGCTCTTGGTGCATAAAGAAGGTCTGTAAAGTTGCAAAGACTAAAGTCTCAAATCCAAAGAGATATTCTTTATAAAAGTTCAGAGTCAACCACGCCTACCAAAAATGGCTCGTTCTAACGTCCCCACATGTCTACGTCACGATGTGGGAAGATATGCGTAACGCCGCCCAAATGTTCACGCAAAGAAGGCGTAACTTTTATTCTCGCTGTAGTGTTGTTGCAGCCACCATGTCGTGAAGGCGCTGTGTTTCGTTGTGAAAGCAAAACTGGCCTTCCGAAAGAGGACGATATCTGCTTTGTCATGCCTGGAGCTGATCCGTGCTGGTCGCTGAGGAAATGCATCAACATCATGCTGTCGATCGCCGGATCGGCTTTCCCCGTGGACGAAGCAGAGTCCAGCCCGGGGTCGTCACATGTGGTTGCCGCAAGCCCGCCGGACGCTCCTTCGTCGAATCCGCCAGGCCACCCGCCTGCCCACCTCTGCTCACTCAAGCCGGCCTCCGCTCTCTCAAGGCTGTGGTGTGTGTGATGCGGTTTCATTGTGAAAGCGAAACTACTTTGTTTGGCCTTCCAAAAAGGACACTACTAGAAATCAGTGGTTAAGTTGTATTTACAACTGTTCCAGAACACTTCAACCCAAATGTAAGTATGTTTTCATTTAAAGGATTTGCCTCTGACGATTCAAACGTGAGTTTTGAGCAGTGTAGAGTAGCACTTGTTGTTTGTCATTTCTCCGATCTCAAATGCAGACAATGGTTTTAGGTTTACGCGGCGCGATGCAACGCGTAAAAAGACATTATAATCCGTAATTATGTCCCCACTGGATGCAGCAAATGCCTCGTTTATAACGGGTTTTTGTCTTGTTGCTCCGGCCGGACAGGGCATCACAATATGGTAAGGGACATAACATTTCCATCACAGGCTTGAGGTATTCGGCCAATCACAACGCACTGGATAGCTGGCCAATCACAGCACACCTCGCTTTTCAGACCGATGAGCTTTGTAAAAATCGACGCGTTTCAGAAAGGCGGGGCATAGAGGAGAAACAGTAATGTACAGTATGTGGAAAATAATGTGTTTATTTTTAACCTTAAACCGCATAAACATTTCATTACACCAAATACACAAAATAATGATCTTTTTAGCAACATCATATGACCCCTTTAAACAATCCTTAATTTAATTAATGTATTTGTATAGTGCTTTTCACACTATATATTCAAAGCCGCTTTTTTAAAAATGAAGTTTAATTTAATGTATGTGTAAGTCACGTGCATTCAAGTGACTTCAATGCACAAAATATACTTTTCATTCGGTTACATCCCTTGATAAGTCATTAAATCAATATTTTAGAGAAAAGTATTTAAAACTTATATGAACACAAAGATTGTACACTTTTAGATTGTAGCACATGCGTTTCAAACCATTTCTTTTATTATCATTATTATTATTTAAGATTTCCTCATTCTGTAATCTCGGACGTCCTTATTTGTTACTGCCACATAACCAGAGCCCCAGAACCCCCCAAACTGCTTTCTCTTTCTGTGCCTTTCCAATCAGCAGCCCAAACTTGTGTTCTCTGTCTATTTTATCGGGTGGCCCGGTTTCCCTGGCGGTTGCGGTTACCTCACTCTGCTGCGCAGCTATTGGTTCAGCAGGCGCACACTCCGACTTTTGCTATTCGAGTCATATTGGGCTGCGGTGACGTAAGCGAACGGGCGCGCAGAAATTTTCCAGACGCTGACAGAGGAGCGAGCTCGTGTAGACCCGAAACGGTCCAACCCAGAGAGAGAGAGAGAGAGAGAGAGCATAAAAGCACGCATTTCAAGTAGTCGTTTGCATGGCACTCGTTTGGTTCTCGCGCTGGAGCTGTTCAGCATTTATCGGTAGTGTCAACGAACTGTCCCCACGCTCACGGAATCGTTGACCCATGTGATACTGCAGCGTTGCGAGCGCGGAAGGGAGGGGGGAGAGAGACATTTTTTTCACTCGGTAGACTGGAGAAGCAGGTGCATACTTTGGAGAGAGAGAGAGCGCTGGAGGGGGGGGCGGGGTACAGTCGCGCGCGTGAATCTCTCACCGTCGCAGTCGTCCGCGAGGATGTATCCAACAACCAGGCTCCTGCCGCGCGCGCGCTGCGGTCAATGTAACGGAATCACATGTGCCCCTGTGATCTAACGGCGGTACTGTTCTGTTTCTCTGGGCTCGGATGTTCCGCGCGCTCCATACACAATTCAACTGGGAAATCAACGCACACCAGCCATGGCGCTGGTCATGGAACCCATCAGCAAATGGTCCCCAAAGCAGGTGCTGGACTGGATGAAAGGTAAAAAAAAATGTTACCCCGCAGTGTCTCTGCATGACCTATAGCCGGTGGGAGAGGAATGGGTGAGCGGGAAGAGCGCCTGGACTGCATGCGGGCTGCGCGCGGCTCTGCCTGTGCCGTGCAGTGGGGTATTGATCGCGCTCGTGTGCCATTTTGCGCCTCTGCTCGGCGCACCATGGTGTGTGTGATCCGCACAGCGCTACACGCGTCGCGCAAGAGGGGGTGTGCGTGTGGTCTGGGGATGCGTGATGTGATGTGTATGTGTCTGTGCGCGCGCTCGCTCGATAGAGGAGCTAAAACGGTTGTTATGACACAAAGGACGACATGGCGTTTTCATACAGTGCCTAAACTAACACTTACGTGCATGTCTGCACGCATAGATAGTAACAGTGAGAGAGAAACAGAGGCTGCTTCTAGCCTCAGTGAATAAATCTCCCTCTCGGGCAACGATAACTAGCACCATGGACAGAACCAGGCCGTCGCGCGCTGTGCTGCGCTGCGGATGCGCGTAATCTAGGGACTAGAAGAGGGATGACGGTATCTGTGGAAACCAGCTGAGCATTGACAGTCCCCCCATTGCAAACATTTATTCCTTTAAAATAACTAGTAACATTATTTATGTTACTAGTACTTGGGGTTTATCTAATAGTATCTTTGTGAGTTTTACTAGCAATTGTTTAAATTCCTGCGCTTCCTACAGTGACTACTATCTATTAGCTTTGTCTCAGTACATACTAGTGTGTATTTATTTGCTTCTAGTCACTTGCACAAGTAACTATTCAATTATTACTGGTAACAGATTGCACATTTCTTGCTTGAATTCTGTTACTGCTACCTATTTATGTTTTATTCATTACACTGAAAAAAGGGCATAGAAACAATCTTAACTCAGAAATTGCTATTAAACTTCACAATTACAAGAAGTAGAAAGTATAAAACATACTGCAATAATCTTTGTTTTATTAACAACTTTGAAAAATATTTCTATGTACTAGTTGACCTACTTATTTCCCCTAAAATAAAATAATCCTAATAGTTATTAGTGTCTATATTTCACCTATGTTTTACCTGTACTTATTTTTAAGACTATTGTGTCTATCCTAATTGTAACATTTCTCATCTTCTTACAGTTGCTTTTTTTACTTGTCATATGACTTGTCGAAATGGCTACTTTATAGTAATGGCTACTTTGTATTTTTATACTTTATAGTAGTAAAATATTACTAGCATTAATTGGAATAAAGAAAATGTACTACTGTCTGTTTAGTTAGTACTAGGAAAACTGGAATATATTAACTATTTAAACCGATGCAGTTAACTAAATAATAAAATAATATCCAATAATTGAGGAATTGAAAAGTCACAGTTATACTTATTAATAATTAAAAAAATTATTTGCTATGAATATAAAAATAGATATTTAGTTTTAAGGAAAACGTGTTAAAACAGCCTTATAAAACCCCCTATACCCCATACACACACAACAGAAGGAAGCAAGAGAGAGTATCTGAATGCTGTTTGCAGATAATCGAAGGCAAACCGTGTGGGTTTTGTCATGCACTTATAGCTCAGGGATGTGGATTTGCTGTTTGTTTTTTGGGAAACACTGACAACATATTTAAAAAGCTACACAGTCATAATAATTGGTATCTGATTAGAAATAATTTTCTATCATTGACATGCTTTTCTTCAGATGACATGTAAAGACACACTGATGGATGATACACAGATGCTATAAGTAGAACATAATGGAGCAGCTGTGGTGGAGAGGGCCAAAATACCAGCAAGATCAGACGTAATCTGAAGTGAAGTTTAAGGGCATTAGTGCACATGACATTCAGCTGCTCATAATCTCTACCCAATGAGCATTTCAAAGGTCAGATAGCCTTTGCCACCAATCTAATAATGGACAAGTGTACACAGGAGAATCAATAATGGTTTTGATCTTTATGTCCAAAACAGCCATACTGTAATGAAATTATTTTGTAAATGCTTGTAGACCAAAGGCCATTATACAGTATGGCTCACAGGCCTCTGAAAACAGGCAAAAGGGCCCCCATATAGTTGATAAATTTTTTCTCTTTCTTTGCTATCACTGGTATTATTGCAATGTAAGTTCATGTAATCAATGAATTAGTGTTTCTTACAGAATCTTACATATTCAGTGTCGAAGGTCAGTAAATCAAGATTCATTCTACTCGTTTTTTAAAAACAATTTATTAAAAGAAGCAGCTGAAAAGAGCAACATATTTGGAAATCAGATTACCCTGATCACACTGTTTGTTTTTGATTCATAAAAGAGTATCCGCTCCCCTCTAAAAAAATACTAAATTAATTCAGCTGGACACACTTTCCTTATTTTTTTCACAAGAAATGGCCAAGCAAGTGCAGACACTGACAAGATACGGGATACAGAACGAGACCAAATGCGATATCAGCACGTCTCCACACAGTAAACAAAACAAGCGTTTCCGAGCAACGACAACTGCACTACACACTAAAGAGACAAGTAAATACACTTAGGAGCTGCTTTTAACTTAAGCTGATAAAGACTGCTTCTCTCAAAGAGTATTTTTTTTTACACTGTTTTCTGTTGGCGCTTGAACACGCTTTCCTTATTTTTTCCACAACATATGGCCAAGCAAGTGCAGACACTGACAAGATACACGATACAGAACGAGACCAAACACGATATCAGCACGTCTCTTGATTCATAAAAGAGTATCAGCTCATTAAGAATCATTTGTTTGTTTTTGATTCATAAAAGAGTATCAGCTCATTAAGATGATTTTGATTCACTGAAAAGAGACATTTGATAAGAGACAATTATTCGTGATTCAGACTACCCTGATCGTACTGTATGTTTTTGATTCATAGAAAAGAAACGGCTCATAAGAATCTGAATCTGTCTGCACTGTTTATTTTTGCATGCAAGCCTGTGAGGATATCTCAACAGAAAGATGCTTCTTGACAGACTTCAAACTCACATTCACAACTAAAATAAAATAGGTTAACTATGTATAGTATGCTGCTGAAAAGCGGTGCAGGATCACTGATTAGTTCTGTTTTTAAGAGAACTAGGTTTCATGGTCTGTTGTGCAGGACGGTTTCCATTTTCAGGAACTCGGTTCACTGTCTCAGGTGCAACTGTAAACTAGCAGCTTGTGCATGATTTTCACATTTACTGCTGACAAAGAGTTTGTCAGACCTCAGAGCACCTGGTCCAGGGTCAGTTTGCTGGTATGGATGCTTGCTATTTTCAAACTTTGTGTCAAATTTTGTTTGAAATTCTGCACAAGCAAACATCTGTCAGCGTGATTGGTATGCTGTTTTCTGTCTATTGTTTACTGTTTATTTCCTAAATTATATTTATTGTCTGCTGTTTTCGGCTTGCTGCCATTGCCATATTTCTGTTAGGTGTATATTTCATTCTTCTTTTTTTACCCTTGGCAGAATGACAATAAAAAAAACTTGCATTGGTGCAGAGATGTGGCATGTGCTGATGATGTCTGTAGGGATAATCTACCTCCTCCTCTAACATTACAGACATCTTGTAATATAAAACTCTGCTGAGTGCCCAGTTTTGACCTTTTCAGCTTACATTTGAGAAATCATCATGCAGGTTGACATATGATAGTGTCTTAAGCCCAAGATAACAGTTAGTATTGTGGCTCTTCATTTGGTTCAGCAGTTAATTTCTTATGGTTGCATTAAATATTGAGTTGTAGTTAAGATATGGCAGTCATTTCAAAAGTGTTCTGTTTAACAGAAGAAACCATGTCAACACGTGTACTATTTGGAGTTTGTCTGTCTGCAGTGGTTCTTCCCAGTGTTCATTGTTACTGCTACCCTCCTGTCGCTTATCAGATCATTTATCTCCACTGTTCTTTTAACAAAATGAGTGCACACTCCATAAGCCCTAGTGGCACACTTGTTTCATCTAATAAAACCTTTCCAGAGACCTAAGCATTTCATTTGCAAACCTATTCAGCTTGTTGCTATCTCTGCATATTTTAGGATTACATGACAATACACCAGTGCTTTGGTCAGGTGTTTAAAGGGCGACTTTGCAGATTTTTAACCCACTTTGTGTTGTTACATGTCAGTAGTATATGTAAATGAACAATGTGTATTTTTCTCTTTGTTACCTGCACAGAAACATCCATTTATTTGTCAGCAAATGTTTTACGGATGACGAACTTCAGATCGTACTTCTGTATTTTTGTATCATCGCTTACGGACAGTCGATTGAGCCCAGTGCTTCATGGGTGTTGAAGTTTTCCTCCCTTTTTTGGCAAAAGGGCATTCCATAGCCCCTTTTCTCTGTTTTCTCTAATCATATAGCACCATTTTAAGTTTTTAGTTTTACTAAAAGCCCATCTTGTCAGCGGTGAATTACCCCTTTAAACTTTAGCTGTTCAGAATAACCTGCTATCACACTACTTTCACTGTTTTGGCAGTATACTGTATAGCAGTGTTTCCCAACCTTTTTTTTATTTGCGGCACCCTTTGGAAATTTTGAGAAACTTGTGGCACCCTACAAAATTAATTTTGTCACAATATTTGAATTTATA
>NW_015506180.1:288975-299212 GCF_001515645.1 Sinocyclocheilus grahami | reverse complement strand
CAGATCAATGAATGAGAGGGCAGCGTTACCAGAGTTGCCCATATTCCAACACAGTAGGGCTATTGCAGACAGAAACAATACTGTACTACATCCATGTTTCCTGTCTGCTCAATTTTTGAGTGGACTTTGCTGTTCCGATTCGTTTGAACGGTATACGAGTGGAGCACTCACATGGGCCGTGAGCGACTGAGCGGAGCGCACACGCATAGAGTGGATAATACACAGAGCGTCACACCAGGTGAAAGTGAAACCTGAGCGGTGAACTAACTGAGCCGAATTTCAGTGCATCTCTAATTATTGGCGACATCAGAAATGGATATTATATAATATATGCTTTTTTGAACATTTTAGCAATTTAAAAATATAAAAAAATGATTTTTTTACACGGCACCCCTGCTCTCGACAGACGGCACCCCGGTTGGGAAACACTGGTATATAGCATGCAAATTTTCTGTAAGCATAGAAATCCCAGATGAACTGTAATACATTTGCCAAAATGTGCATTATACAAGAGCTCACTGCCCTGGCCTGAATACTGTATCCCATAATGCTAAGTGTTCAACTTGACCTTTAATTTTCAGTGTGATAAATACATCAGAAGAAATATTGACGAATTTTTATCTACTTCGTATTTAATCAGACTGCCAAGAATTAATAAGACATTATGAAACATTGCCAAAAAAAAAAATTTTAAACAACAATTTTGACACACTGCAATGTGGTCATGTGTGAACAATATAGCATATTTCTGTTTGAACTGTTTCGCTATGCCTAATACATACTGCTTCACATTATGCTTTTACAAATAACTGACAGTTCCGTTTTCAAGTATACTATTCTATTTGAACACTGAATTTTTCTTTTCCAAGAGATAATACTTTAGCACCTGCAGTTGGGTTTCTACAGAAGTTCTAAGCGGCCATGCATTATTTTTTTTTCCTTCTTGTTTTCTCATTATAACGACTTATTTTCTCGTTATATCGACATAACGAGAGTTGTTTTCTCGTTATAACGACTTAATTTTCTAGTTAAATCGACATAACAAGAGTTGTTTTCTCGTTATAACGACTTAATTTTCTCGTTAAATCGACATAACGAGAGTTGTTTTCTCGTTATAACGACTTAATTTTCTCATTATATCGACAACGAGAGTTGTTTTCTCGTTATAACGACTTAATTTTCTCGTTAAATCGACATAACGAGAGTTGTTTTCTCGTTATAACGACTTAATTTTCTCATTATATCGACAACGAGAGTTGTTTTCTCGTTATAACGACTTAATTTTCTCGTTAAAAGAAAATTAAGTCGTTATAACGAGAAAACAACTCTCATTATGTCGATATAACAAGAAAATTAAGTCGTTATAACGAGAAAACAACTCTCGTTATGTCGATATAACGAGAAAATAAGTCGTTATAACAAGAAAACAAGAAGGGGGAAAAAAATAATGCATGGCCGCTTAGAACTTCCGTAGGTTTCACAGTTTCATTGAAATTTGGCAAATGTGTTCATCAAGCTATCCTTAAGTCATGTAGGGCACAGTTAAAGTAGACGCATGAAATAAAAATCTGGACATTCATAGTATTTAGTTCATGTTAGCTTTGAGGCCATGTATTTACCTCATTTATTCATTTGAAAAAAAAAATCATGCACAATTTGAAATATCCCATTAGATCATACGGTTTCTCTAGGAAATATTCACATTTATGTATTTGGCAGATGCTTTTATCCAAAGTGACTTACATTGCATTCAAGGCACACATTTATAATTTCTTGCTTTTTGTGGAAATCAAACCCATGACCTTGGCGTGCTACCACTGTGTTCCACTGTATGAGCTACAGGAAGGCTGAATATGAAATAAAACTGTACTCGTCAAGCCTTTTCATAGGATTTTTAAGAACACAGTGGTTCTATATACAGACTGGATTTCCAGAAACTTCATTCTAAATAGACAAGGCTGGCTGTCTGAAGGGGACATGGGAATAAAAGTGAACTCAAAACCACAGAGGTCATGCCAGTTTAGAAGATGAACTCAATTCAGACATTCTCTCCTGTGCTGATTAAAGCACTGCAAAAGAACTTATTTGATGAATGCCTTCAATTTAATAAACCCAAAATAAACTGACTGCATTGGTGAGGAAAGTGCTCTGCTCTTCCTAACCTTATCTGAACCGAGTGTTTTATTACTCATTACCTGCACTTCCTGAAGCTCTCAAGGTCAGGTTCTCTCACTAATACAGAATGCTCCGTTAAAATAACTTCAAATGCTGGATCACCTTTCATGAACCAAAACAAAGTTTATCTAAAATTATTCTTCACCACACATACATATTCCTCACCACCGAGCACTTTCTGTAGTTTTTCAGTGTTTGGCCAAGGAAGATTTATAGGATTTCAACCTGTCACACAACACAGGCTTGCTTTCTGACAGTGTTTCTACTGAGTTTTGGTTGCTAAATTATTTTTAAAAATGAAGTATTTTAAGAATTAAAAAATACAATTATGAAATATAATTCACATGAGAATTTCAAATGCCAACAAATCCATACAAAATTGAACACAAGCCCCAAACTACAGCAAAAAACCTCTGGATTGATTTATATGTGCTGGTGTTTGTCTTATTGTCACTGTGTGTGTAATTTGCATGATGCTTGACAGACATTTTTTTTTTGGCAAACAGTAAATTTAGTAATAGTTCTCACATATTATTTTATGTTGAAAAAGCATTCTAAACTCACACACTACACACAGGCCTGTTTCACAGTGCACGTGACTAAAATACTTCGAAAATTCATTAAAATTAATTTACTCCACAATAAACCTGCTGTTTCTAAATTAATCTTTGTTGTTGACAGAATTGCTTAAGCACGATGGCGTTTTAGTGCCACGTTAAAAAAAATCTACGATTACGAGATTAAAGTCGTAATATTTCGAGAATAATGTCTAAATGTTTTGAGAATAAAGTTGAAATATTACGAGAATAAAGTCAAAATGTTTCGAGAATAAAGATTAAAGTTATAATATTTTGAGAGTATATTCTAGCCTTTTGCACATGCAAATGGCCCGGATTGGGAGCACCGGGAGATATTCCAAAGGCTCAGCTTTCAAAATCGAAATACAAACAATATATTACAATAATGTGTTTTTTTCACGCTCTTTAATGTGGTGTGACAGATCGCTGTATTCGCTTCAGTTTAAGCGGCATGCGAGTCTTTCTGATTACAATAATGAGACATTATTTTCATTATAAATTAAGCTATACTGTTTTTTCATGCCTTCTGGTGTTCCTTCACTTTTATATCTTGCTATAAACTTGAAATAAAGAGGAAAAACACATTTATAATTTGTATTTCATGATAAAACTGACAGAATTAGAAAGCTGAGCTGTGTCAAAAGCAACAAAGCACAAAATTATTGCGATTACTGGGTGGCTGGCATGCTACAAATAATGAATGGAAGACGTTAAATATTATGTCCAATCATTTACTGTATTATACCATGAATAAAACAGCTTGTGAATAGTCACTTATATGTTATAGCTTACAGGCTACCTCAGAAAAGAAAACAATATAACTTATGTTAACGAGTTGGAGCCCACTTCAGCTTTTAGAACGTTTTATTAATTAAATAGGCTACATGTGAGGAATAAAAGTTTTGACGCCACAGACGTTTTTGCGGAGTAGGCCTAGGTGGTGGAATTTTCACAAAGAAAACAGTATAATTTAATGAATTGGTTTGAGCGAGAGAGAGAGAGAGAGAGAAATGCAGGTGTGTGTCTCATTTTGAGAGACGTGTCTGTAATCACTAAGTGGTTTATCGTCTTTTTTTAGAATAAAGCACAAACTGTTACAGGAATTAGCCACTTGTCATCATTTGCAGGTTTACGGTGTGTTTATGCATCGCATTTGGTGTGTGTGTATGAGTGTTGTGTATTAATCATCTTAATGACAGCTCTCTGTACGGAGAGAAGCCCCATTATGCTGGGCCACATTTTAAGTTTATTACATGACATAAATGAATTACGATCACATGACTCGTGTTGCACTTTTCTCTCTCTCAGGGTTGGATGACTGTTTGCTGCAGTATATGAGGACATTTGAGAGAGAGCAGATAACCGGAGAGCAGCTGCTTCACATCACCCATCAGGAGCTGGAAGAGCTTGGCGTGACCCGCATCGGACACCAGGAGCTCATTCTGGAGGCTGTGGACTTACTCTGCGCACTGGTGCGTGTGTGTGTGTGTGTGTGTGAGTGTAAAAGAGACTGGCTGTGATAATGATGTGTTTGTTTTGTATTAATGACACAACAGACATTTTAATCAAACTCCGCTTAACACTGAATGATTAGCACCCAGCGGGAATCTCCCAACCAGTACACAAAAAGAGGGAGTGTGTGGAGGGAAGGGAAGATGCGTTTTTGGTTTTGTTTGGCTGCTGGAGGAATTCATGCATCATAGAGAGAGAGAGAGAGAGAGAGAGAGAGAGAGAGAGAGAAATCTAAGTAGTTAACATCCTCACAGCTATTCATGCGAATTCAGGTTTATTATTAAAGAGCTGTTTTGGGTTAAACAAGAAGAACAACAATAAATACTAATGTAAATAGGGTCCAAAATGATTTGTGACCCTGGACCACAAAACCAGTCTTAAGGTGCTTGGGTATATTTTTAGCAATAGCCAAAAAAAATTGTATGGGTAATTTTTCTTTTATGCCAAAAATCAGTAGGATATTAAGTAAAGATCATGTTCCATGAAGATATTTTGTAAATTTCCTACCGCAAATATATCAAAACTTAATTTTTGATTAGTAATATGCATTGTTAAGGACTTCATTTGGACAACTTTAAAGGCGATTTTCTCAGTATTTCGATATTTTTGCACCCTCAGATTCCAGATTTTCAAATCGTTGTATCTCAGCTCTACTCTAACAAACCACACATCAATGGAAAGCTTATTTATTCAGCTTTCAGATGATGTATAAATCTCAATTTAAAAAAATTGACACTTAAGACTGGTTTTGTTGTCCAGGGTCACATTTAAGATCTGATCGTAGACAACAGTGAATTCTACTCTGTACTCAGTCACGAATTAGCTTTCAAAAATAGTATATAAACACTGATAACAATTTTTGAATTTGTTTATTTCAAGTTTTCATTTTCATCTTAGTTCAAGTTTTTTTTGATTGGATTTTGTCATTTTTATTAGTTTTTGTTTTAGTTCATTTTATTTTTTAAATTTAATTTGAGTCTTAGTAATTTTAACTTAACCAACTTGAACATTGTCATCTTGTATACTTTTTAAGTTGAAGTTTTTTGTCCAATTTTATGTTTTTTAATTAACAAAATGTAATCAACAAAACAATAGTTAATAATAACAACACTGCTTGACATTGAAATGCGTGTTTCTACAGGCTTCCATTCAAAGTAAACATATTAAATATATCAAAGAAGAGTTCAGATGCAAAAGCCTCTAAGTGCCATCTGAAATGTTCATCTAAAATGAGCATTTTTATCAGGCTTCTATATTTATGTTCAGTTATTTCACTTTAATGGCATAGAAAAGGACCTATATAGTGCCATTAAAGTAAAATTACTGAACCTAAACATAGGAGCCTGATTAAAATGCTCATTTTAGATGAAAATTTCAGATGGCACTTAGAGGCTTTTGCATCTGAACTCTTCAAATATAAAATTGATAACAATATTATAATTATAACAAATATGATTCATTTGAACAAAAAAAAAACCATATAATATAAATTTAAAATCTTATACACTACAATCACCAGTCAGTCAACCACTTAGCTAAAATTAGGGTTTTAAAATGAGCAGTTTCTATCTGACTCTAAAAGAAAATAGCATTTAGAAAAAGTGCATACCTCGCAAGACCTAACAACAGAAATATTTCAGCATGCCTGATATTAACATGCAGTGACAGACCATGTGAGGCACATCCAAAGTTCATTAAATGCAGGTAAATAAAAATTCAGCTTGAAACTTCTCCTTAATTTTTCAGCAGTCTACACGATGCAAAATAAAAAATGCATTATAGAATCTCTCTGGATTATGTTATTGGGTTTCGTGAGGTGAACAGAATTAACAAACAAAAACATACAAAAGTGGAAGTAAAGCAAGATACATTGGCTGCCCTCTGAAGCACCATCCTGAAGCCTTTTTCTCCTTATAAATGTTGCATTAAACCTTTTTTTAAAACAAGAGTCACCTGTCACCAGATCCTTCCTAAATCCTCACAAGATTCTGCAGACTTTCCAGGGCTTGTTCTTTTAAAATCGTTTTCTTTGCTTTGGGTCTCGGACAAACATAGTAACCTGAAAACTTATTTAGATTCTAAAGGCACCGCGAGAGCTTTTAAAAAGGTGCCATGAACAACATCAAAGACCTTAATGCTGAACCTATTTATATAAGGATCTATTTATAATAATGGTTGGAACATTGAATGGGTGTCTGCATATTAATATGCATTGAGGCTCTAATTTATGCAGCGATTGTGGTGCTTAGATAAGAGAATAACAGTCACGACTGTAGAAAATGGCACGTCAGTACTGCAGGTACCAACAAAAATCGAGAGGAAGTCGGAAAACCTCTCATTTCTATAAATGACAGATGTTGGGTCCAGCTGATTAATACTATAAACAAACCCAAAAGAAGAAATTTGAGAAAATACTACAAGCTTGGTCTGGTGATTGAACTATTCAGCCGATCGATTCACAGAAATGATGGGTTTTGCAGTTCCACGGCCTCCAAGCAGCAGTTCTGAGAAAAGGACATTTATTCTGAGTAATGCCTTTGCCAGATATGAATGGAGACTTGATTGTGTGCTTTATTGCATTTCACAGTGTAGGCAGTGTTTTATTTCGGAGTAACTTAGTGCGTAGTGATGACCCTCAGTACATGATGTGCGAATGCAGCTTGATAGGTTTTTCTTCTGCTTATACTTACACAGTGTGGCTTTTATGTCTCAGATTGAGAAAATCAGCCATAAGATTATAGGCTTAGATCTCTGCCACAATTCTGTGCGCGAAAGCTCATATTTTGAGCGCACAAAAGCGCATTTTGCACGTGCGCGATCTGAGTTTTGTGGAGAAAACGTTCGTTTCGCAAAGAAAAAATATTTAGAGCGCATGAAAATCAATTTTGCATTTAAAATAAGTTTTTGGATGTGTGTAGACCTTCTCTTTTGCACGTGCAACGTTTCACTAGCCTTGCTCAACACAACCCAGCGTTACAATATGCCATAATTCCAGCCAATCAGAGACGAGAAGAGGCTGCTAAATTCTGATTGGCTGCCTTGACAACCACTCACAACATTTCTTGCATTACCACGACAGCAGAAGAGGAAAATACATTGCATGCATAATTATTGCAGAATGCAGAATTTAGCAGCCTCGTCTCTGATTGGCTGAAATTATGGCATATTGTAACACTGGGTTGTGTTGAGCAAGTGAGCTGTTGGCATTTAGAGATAACTGAGGGCGGGCATCAGGTGAGCAAGCTAGTGAAACGTTGCACGCACAAAAGAGAAGGTCTGCACACATCCAAAAATGTATTTTAAATGCAAAATTGATTTTCGTGCACTCTAAATACTTTCTTCTTTGCAAGACAAACATTTTCTCCACAAACCTCAGTTCGCGCGCATGCAAAACGCACTTTTTTCCCGCAGAATTGCGGCAGAGATGTAATCCCATAGAAGATCTGATGTGCTTTGGTTTACTAACTTGGACCGTCTTAGGCAAAACTGATATTAGACTTTGTAGTGAAAAGAACTTTGTAAAATAATAAATCTATCACGCTTTGTCAGACATACACTAAAGTTTGGGGTCTGAAAGATTTTTTTAAATGTTATGTAAGAAGTTACTTATTCTCACCAAGGTTGCATTCATTTGATTAAATTACAGTAAAACAGTAATATTATTAAAATTTCAAATAGAGTTTTCTATTTTTATATATTTTGAAATGTAATTTATTCCTGTGATGGCAAAGCTGAATTTTCAGCAGCCATTACTCCAGTCTTCAGTGTCACTTGATCCTTCAGAAACCATTCCAGTATGCTGATTTGGTGCTCAAAGAAACATTTCTTTGCTGCTTTGTGGAAATTTTTGTGCAAACATTTTTCAGCATTCTTTGATAAATAGAAAGTTCAAAAGAACAGCATTTATTTGAAATTAAAATCGTTTGTAACGATGCAAAAGTCTTTACTGTCACTTTTGCTGATTTTAATGCATGCTTGCTGAAGAAAACTCTTTAAATTAAAAAACAAAAAAACTAATAAAAATCTTACAGACCTCAAACTTTTGAATGGTATGTAAACATTTTTTTTCCTCCTGTTGCAGAACTATGGTCTAGAGACAGAGAATTTGCGGACTTTGTCGCACAAACTCAGTGCATCCGCTAAGAATCTGCAGAACTTCATTACGGGCCGCCGCCGTGGGGGGCATTATGATGGACGGGTGTCACGCCGCCTTCCGAACGACTTCCTGACTTCAGTCGTTGACCTCATCGGAGCAGCAAAAAATCTACTAGCCTGGCTGGACAGGTACTCAAACAGATCTAAACAGGACATGAACTCACCTGGGCTGAACAGAACAAACCTATTGTGACGGGGCTGACGAGACGTGAGACGTGTGGATCCATCTGCAGGCTTTATTAAAGAGACGTGGTAAACAGGCAGGGTCAAACAATGGCAAACAGGTATATGACGGGCAAAACACAAGAATAGTCCCAGGGCTAGCGTAGGTCACCGATCAGCAGACAGAATCACAGGGGCGAGACGAGAGGGAAAAATCCAGGAAAACAGGCAAAGATCAGAAACCGCGAAAACAGGCAAGGCAAAACAGGGAAAACACAGAGACTTGGAATGGGGTACGGGCTAAACAATACTCAGCAGAGAATGGCAGTTTGAGTGGGTGTTATATAGTTAGTGAGGTGATAAGAAACAGCTGTGTGCAATGAGTGCAATCAGTGCAGTGTGCAAACCGTGCAATGAATGATGGGATATGTAGTCCGGGGTGCTATGCATCAGTTTGTGTTGTGCGAGAGTCAATGTAATGGAAAGGGTGACCTCTGGTGGTGAACAAATGGAAGTCCATGGACCGAATCCATGACAGAGCCCCCCCCCCCACTAAACGATCCAGGTGGCCAGTGGAGCGGAGGCGGAACAGGTGACGGAGGGCCAGGTCCAAGGATAGGAGAGACCAGGGACTGAGGCAGAGCCGGCGGAGCAGGTGGAGCTGAGGACCACCACAGCAGAGCAGACGGGACCGAAGATCCCCACGGCAGAGCAGAAGACCACCAGAGCCAGACAGTAGGCCACCACGGCGGAGCAGAGGACCACCACGGCGGAGCAGAAGACCACTACGGCAGAGCAGAGGACCACCACGGCAGAGCAGAGGGAACAGGAAACCCCCCCGGTGAACCACACCGATCAGGAGACCATGGCGGAGACTGTAACAACGAGAGAGCAGAGACAGACAACACAGACAGAACATTGGGGTTGATAGACAAGACTGAGCGTTCAGGGGCAGCCTCCCTGGCTGGGTCGGGACAAGACAAAAGTTCACAAACGGCCTCCATAACCGTGACAGGACATGCAGGGAGTTCATAAACGGCCTCTATAGCCGTGACAGGACAGACAAAGAATTCCCAGACGACCTCCTTGGCCGGAACAGAACAGGCAGAGATTTCACTGACGGCCTCCTTGGCCGGAACAAGACAGACAGAGAGTTCATAGGCGGCCTCCCTGGCCGGAACAGGACGAGCAGAGAGTTCATCGACGGCCTCCTTGGCCGGAACAGAACAGATAGAGAGTTCATTGACGGCCTCCTTGGCCGGAACAGGACGAGCAGTACCTCTGGAGGTTCTACAGTAGTGCCCTCAGGATACAGGGAGAGCTTGGCAAAGGTCTCTTCGACCCTGACATGACAAGTTGAATGTGCGTTTCTAGGCGCCACCACCACGCTAGGAGCTGAAGCGAGCACCGCCGCTTCGGAAGGTTCTGCAGCATGCGCCGCCACCTCTGGAGAAACTGCAGTGGGCACCAGATCAGCTGTGACGTGACGTGACGTGACTCTGGATGATCAGCTGTGACGTGACTCTGGATGATCAGCTGTGACGTGATGTGACTCTGGATGATAAACTGTGACGTGACGGGACTCTGGATGATCAGCTGGGACTTGACTGGACTCATGAATAACAATGGTGACTTGACTTGCCTCAGGAAGATCA
>NW_015506180.1:288586-288848 GCF_001515645.1 Sinocyclocheilus grahami | reverse complement strand
TTCAGGAAGATAAGCTGGGACTTCACTTGCCTCATGACGATCAACTGTGACTTGACTGGACTCAGGAAGATCCGCTGTGATGTGACGAGGCTCTGGCAGATCAGCTGAGACTTGACTTGACTCAGCAATGGAAGCTGTGACTTTAGTTGACTCAGGGGAATCAACTGTGACTAGACTTGACTCATGACGATCAGTTGTGACTTGACTAGACTCATGAATATCAGCTGTGACTGGACCAGGCTCATGCTGATAAACTGTGACT